>NC_053134.1:8522264-8619764 GCF_010015445.1 Perca fluviatilis
TTATTATTGTGTAATGTCAGAAGGACTTTAACTGTTTGAGTTAAATTAACTTTAATGAGTGCATATTGAAATATTATATTGTTGGTTGGCAAAAAATGCATCTCAAAATGCATCAGATTGATGCTTTAAAATATGGAATATTTAACATTTTCTTCCGGGGGAGCATGCCCCCGGACCCCCCTATTGGGGTAATATCCTTCTAACCTTTTTCACCCCTGACCCGTTTTCATGCCTGCAGGTTTGTTGGAGGGAAGTTGAACATGTGCTACAATGCTGTGGATCGTCATGTAGAGAGCGGCCGTGGAGAACAGCCTGCCATCATTTATGACAGCCCAGTGACTGGAACTAAACAGATCATCACTTTCAGGGAACTTCAGGACCAGGTAAATAGTATTATTAGAAATAGTATTATTAGAGGGAGAAGTCACAGAACTGAACAGCATAAAGAGCTGGAGTAGTCACTTTTTTAAAGCCTGATCTGGACAGCCAGGATGTGTGCTAAAAAAAAATGGATTGTGGGACATGCAAGTAACCTTGAAACCTGAAATAAGAATTGGTCAGTGTTACCATGATGATAAAAACATTTTCTATCCTTCAACTGAGACAGTTGGCCAAGATTTACTGTCGAGGCCGCGACAAGAAAGGGAAATTGTTAACTTGATTGACATTTGGGCAGATGCTTCAGCTCAATCAAGACTCAATTTCATGTACTATAATGAAAGTGTGATATTCACCGTTCTTTGCCCCCAGAGCAAAAAGACACTTAATTTAATTTGATTTATTTTAATTTACAAAAAGAGTTATTTCATTTGTCAGATTATGTCCAATTGAAGGCAATAGGTAATATACTTAAATACACACATTTTTTGCATTAATAACTCAAAAACCATGCACAATATCCAAATAATGAACCCAGGTCCACAGTGTGTCTCTGTTACCATCACTTGTTTATGTTGGTATGTTATAGTAGTCATGAACAAAATCTAAAGAGGATATTTGAAAGAGAAACTTAGCCAAAATGCATGTTGATATTCAGTTCTCTGCATTGTCTGCTCTGTGTTTTGATCTAGGTGTCCAGGTTAGCAGGGGTCTTAGCGAAGTATGGGGTCCGGAAAGGAGACCTGGTAGTCATCTACATGCCTATGGTGCCACAAGCCATGTTCACCATGTTGGCCTGTGCCCGGATTGGTGCCCCCCACAGCCTTATCTTTGGCGGCTTCGCTTCCAAAGAGCTTTCTGTCCGCATTGATCATGCCAAGGTTAGACAATTTTGTTATTCACCAAAGTTGTGGCATATGTGCATCAAAGTTTAAAATCTAAAACGTTACAGGAGATATAACCCTGTAGGAACACCTCAGGTGTTGTAAGCCTGCTATTTAATATGGAATCATTATCACACACGTGGCGTGACACTGGAGGGTTGCCATAGGCAACAGACTCATACCACTAATACCGGTTAAAAATGCAGCAAAACAAATATTCAAGCTAGGTATGATGGGAGCACTAGATTATGTTTCTAATATAGCTATAGAAACGTGATGCTGTAAGTTCTTGACATTTTATCGCAATGAAATTCTCAACTGATTTCTGTGTTTCTCAGCCCAAGCTGATGGTTACAGCCTCATTTGGCATCGAGCCAGGCAGAAGAGTGGAGTACATCCCTCTGGTGAAGAAGGCCTTGGAGCTGAGCTCTTACAGGCCCTCTAAAGTCCTCATCTACAACAGGCCTAACATGGTAAGAATCACAAAGCGTCATGAAGCTCAAAGCTGCTGTAGGTAAGCTTGTGAAGATCCAGGACTTTGCCAACAAATTTGATCATCGACAACTTCTCAGTCCCTCCTCCCTTTCTGCTGCAGCCCAAACCGTCTCCTAAGCCCCTCCCACACAACGGAGTTTGACAGAACTGCCGGCATGTCAGACAGACAACATTTTCAATAACTAAAACACTAACACAACGTTAACTTTGCTCACCAACAGTAAAACGATGCTAACTAGCAGGCTACCGTTAGCCATTTCAGCATCACATCAGACCGACCACTGTGCTAAGGTTACTATCATCCTCACCAACGTAGCTTTGTGGACTTTTGACTACTATTAACCAAGTGAAAGATAAATCCCTCATGGTAATTATGTTACCTGTTGAGAGGAAATGTGGCTACATCTGTATCGTTCTTCAGATCTTTAAAATCCTGCAGCCACGCCACCTCTGAAAACCACTCCATTATTCACGGAGTTTTGGAAAACTTTTCTGCAGCTGCGTGCTTGTAGGGGAGGAGAACGCTATATATGCGTGTGCCTGAGCAGTGATTGACAGGCAGATAGACCACCCCTGTGGCCCTGATTGGAGAAAATCGACAGGGAGCGGTGGAATTTTGCCAATGGCACTACAGGCTGTAGGAGGTACCAGAGGAGCTGTCTTTTTTTTATTTTTTTTACATAATTCATGTAGTTCTACTGGAACATAGGGGCAGTTTCAGCAAATATGACAGAAAGTTAGTTTTATAAGACTTACCTACTGCATCTTTAACATGTCAATGGGGTGTCATTTCTAAACCTGCTTTCTTTGTGACAGAATGTAAATGCATCTGAAATATGGCAGCCATGTGTAAACCTGATTACTTTAGTTGACTGTAAAGCTGCTGTTGGGAGAAAAAGGTTTTCCCAAGGCTAGTGGTTGCATGTTAAAGGCTAATGGTTCCAGTTTTTAAAGATATAAGAAAGTATTTAATAATTTAACTAAATTCAAAGCATAATATTGTAAAGAATTATTGCCTAGACTCGTATCAAAAGATGAAATGATGTATCGCTGGTTCAAGTAGATAAAAGAAAGTGGGGGGAAAAAAATAATGTGTAGTATGTTTGCAGCTGAAGGAAGTTGAATGGAAGTTGTTTCCTGTCACAGTTCCTTTTGGAAGCAGGCTGAGCAGGGCTGAATGATTATACATTGCAGCACACAATTACGATTTATTTTTTAATTATGATATGGTGACGGAAAGCTGAAATTTGCTTTATCTTGACACAAGCATAAAAGAAAAACATTGAAATTTAGGCCTAGAAAATCAATTTTTTTCTTGAAATTGATTGCACAGTGTTGCAATCCTTCTTCACAAAATGTTTTTCTGGCCTCCATGTCTCAGTTCAAATTTGTTATCAGTTACGCCATGTACCTCTGTCTGACTCTGTTCTGAAATTAACCGTACACAATGTATTTGATCTGGTTTGTATACTCCAGTGTTATCTATCGGTGAATGATCTGCTGAATTAAGAGATCATTGTTGCATTTCTTCGGAAAATATATTCGTGGTGTACATGGGTCCGTTATCATAGTTGTCAATAGTTTTCACAGGAAACTCATCCCCTTGAAATCATATGAAGCACCACTTTAAAGGTGGTTGCGGCTGCTTCATCAATTACTGCATTCAGTGAGCAAGACGTTGTGGTTCTGTGAACACGGCTTGCAGCATGAAAGATAAGGGATGTTTTTCAGACAGCTGGAGGACCTAATGGGCTGTCTGTCCTCTGCCTCGAGAGTCTGTGTGATATTCAATGATGTCTTAGTCTTGAGCTCATTCTCTGAAAACCAAAGAAGGAAATGATCGGAACCTTTCTTTTAGCCTCCTGGGATGATTTAAATGTTAATGAAATTAAAGTATCAACGAGATTTGAAATGAGACAAATGTCAGAAGAAGCTGGATATTTAAGGGGCATTAACCTATGACCTGAAATTACCCCTGTTGGTGACTACAAGAGAGTAGGACTAATGGGAGTTAGAACAGAGTTTAAACATAAACGTAAAATCTATATTTGACTTGAAGTGAAAATTTATATCCCCCCCATTCACTTGTAAAGCAAGCAAGTAGTAATGAGTTTTGTTCCCCCCCACCCCAACCTGAATCAATTGAAATTGAACAATAAGTCATACTTTATGAACACCCAGAGATTTATTATGGTCATTTGTCACAGTCTTTACTTAGAACAGTTCATAGCCGTTTTTTTAAGTATGAAATTTAGTATGTTTCTCATTTTTCTTTGTTTTTTAGGAAAAAGTACCAATGAGTCCGGAGTTGGGTCTGGACTGGGAGGAAGAGATGGCCACAGCTCGGCCGCATGACTGTGTTTCTGTTCCCTCCAACCACCCTCTCTACGTCCTCTATACATCCGGCACCACTGGAACACCAAAGGTACGGACATTACAGGGTTGTGATCAGCAGCAGGGGGAAATCCATACTTGATTATTAGTTTATAGATGTCATGTAAACATACACTCCCACGTAAAACGAGTTATTGGATTCACGGTTGGCCCTGTTCGTCAAAATGCTCTCGGTTCTGTATAGAGCTTTTGTGTGACTCATCTGCTCTTTGACTCTCAATCCAAACACCATCACCGTGACATAAAAAAGACGGAGCATTTCCACAGCAGGAGCTGGAGTTCATGCAGGAGGAATTGCCTGCAGGCAGTTTCAAATAGAACCCCCCCCTCCTCCAGCTCCTTTCAAATAGCATAATTTTGTCTTTGGCCAACAGATGATATAGAATGTCTGCCTGCTGGCTAGTTCCTGAGCTTAAGTGTCATTATGCTAGCTTTTTTCTATGTGAGTTACTGTGACTATCCCAGTTATTGCTGTAGGTAGACCATATGTTTGAGAAAATCTCTATAATTTGAGACATGAGGACTTGAAGATATCAAACATATTTATACAGCACCATTAACTCATAAAAGCCGGAAATTTGAGTCAGTTTGAGAAGCAGTCATTTGAAAACAAAATACCATCCCCTTCACTACAGCATGGCTGAGCGGCTGTGTTTAGATTCATATTCAACGTCCGCATCTTTGCCTAGTGCAATACCTGTCACTAGTCTGATGTTTTTCTTATCTTGTCCCCCAGGGTGTTGTGCGAGACACTGCAGGCTATGCCGTGATGCTGAAATGGACCATGTCAAATATTTATGGACTCAGTCCTGGAGATGTAAGGCAATAAATCAGCCTCTTCTAAGTTAGAGCTGTGTTTGAGAACAAAGCGCATGCAGTCAGCAAAGAGATTGTTCTGTTACTTGAAAGAAGATTCAATCACCATGTAATATTTATGGTAACTGAAGTAATAATTTACTTGTGTTTTTTTTTTAATTTTCATTTACATCATTTGTATAACATTAGATATTAGATTTACATTTTAAAGTGCCATCAATTACTGCACGCATTATATTTTTAGCATTTGGAGGCACAAAGAGAATTAGAGTGTTGATAGAATTCTCTCCACTAATTAAGCAACGCTCACTTTGTTGTTTGACAAAATGAAACCAGAGTATTTGTACACATTTAACTTTTTTTAACCTGTTGCAGGTTTGGTGGGCAGCGTCAGACCTGGGCTGGGTGGTCGGCCATTCATACATCTGCTACGGTCCTCTGCTCCATGGTAACAGCACTGTTCTCTATGAGGTATGTCCCTGTAGACAAGGTTCAACAACTGCAGTATTGCAAACAACGAGAAATACCAGAAAATGTGCAATAAAACCTGAGTTGTACAACTTACAAAGCTGTACAAGTCAGGTTCTAATGTCCGCTTAGTATCTGCCTTTGTTGGCTCTGCAAGCTGAATACATCCGTATTTGGTTAATGACTCCGGTTTATGTGGACTGGGACTCAGTTTTACCCTGTTGCCGTTTTTTGACTCTGGCTGCTACAGTCAACTGTCAAGAGACAGACTGCAGCTTTCTCCATTTTAGACTTTCACTCCTTTTCTTTTTTCTATACTAATGCCAGTCAATGTAAGGTAAAAATACATGTCAGCTTGCAGAATACATCTGGGGAAAGAGTATAATGTTTCAAAAGCAACTGTATTGAAGACAGTCTTTAGCAGTGGTGCAAAAGCAGTATTTCAAAGTCGGTTATCATAATGAAATTGAACGTTCGTTGGTGACGTGGTGTAGTTTGTATATAGCCTAACGTTAGCTTTTTACTCCTGGCGATTGTATTTAAGCTTCCAAAATCATAAAAGTCGTGTTCATTTGTGAAGATTATCTTGCTGAACAAAACATGCAAGTAACCTAAATTTTGTTTGCCACAGAGCTTATTTTCTGCAATAATTAAAAAAATCCAGTGTAAACATCCCATTGGCTTTTTGTCGGGGAAACCTTTTATAAAGATGAAAGGTAAAGGAATAAACAAGCTTTAATGAAATATTTTCTGCATCAATGTGTGTTTTGGACAGCCAATTGATACCCGGTTATTACAGGTAATTTGGCATTGCTTTGTGAGTCCACTGTCCATTGGCTAGTGGAGTACAATCTCTCAATGCAAGGTATTTATTATGTGGAGGGTTGTTAGCATGTCACAAAATCTGTAGACCAGGCCTAAGAGGGATGTTTATCTGTTGAGGGACACTCATTAAATACATTACTGACTTTCTCTCACCTTTAGGAAGCAGAACTGCTGGGCAATTAATTAATCTGCCTTCCTTAAATCAATGTTTGACTCCAACCACGGTGGTTTGTCTCACATGGCTCTTGGGCTAACAGCCCGTCTCTCTTCAGGCATAATGCTGCCAACCTTTTGTCTTTCCTCTAATCAATACACAGGCACAAATATTTATTCAGAACAAAAATGACACCCAGAACTCACTCCTTTACCATTCTCATTAATCTGCAGTAGTCTTCTCACCGTAGGGACCGGCAGGTTGACCAGAAACACAGTGAGAATTGCTGTTCTTTTGTCTGTCTTTTCTTCCTGACAAACGATACTAAATCCATGGATTTCTGGGCCCATCTCTATGGAAGGCAGAAGCCGCTCCAGTTTAAACAGCTGCTCTATGAATATTCATGGTTTGTAGTTCCCAGTTGAAGTGAATTTTTACTCTGTGGAACATTTTAGAAATACTGCTGGGAGGTTTTTGAGCTTCCACAATAATCTATGTATCTGCTATCTGCTCTGTCGGCCGTCCGCCATATGATTTACATGCCTGCATTCATATTACAGTTTGTGAACTAACCAGCTGTTGCTATACTGTTTGTTTTACAGGGTAAACCTGTGGGGACTCCAGACCCTGGGGCGTTCTTCCGTGTCCTATCTGAACACGGTGCCACCTCCTTGTTCACAGCACCCACCGCCATCCGAGCCATTCGCCAGCAGGACCCCCATGCTGCAGTTGGGAAAAAATACCCCCTGTCCAGGTAGACAGCAGCACTTCACACAACATTTTCTACCAAGACTAAACAAACTGTTTAGAGTGCAGTATCTCTAGTACATTAAACAGTAGGGCAGAGTACATCTTATGTTTTACCATGGCAATTATTCCGTAATTGATGGTTGATCAATATATTAGTAAATCAACAGATGATGATTGATGATGATAATAATGGAATCAATCTTTAAAGCAAAAATGTTAAACATTTGTTGGTTGCAGTATTTCAAAGGTGAATATTTGCTGATATTATGGGATTGTAATTTGCAAAATAACACAAAGCATATTTGGAGATTTTACCATGGGCTATGAAAACTTGTGAAGGCAATTGTTCACTATTTTCCAACACTGTTTAGACTACACAATTGAATAATATTAAAGTAGATGGTTTCAGTCCTAATGGAGATTGAATGTAAGCGAAGCCGAAAAACGAGTCATTCAGGCTATTCAAAAACTAAGATAGGGAATGAGTCAAATATTTTACATGTACCCTGTGTGGTATGATTTGAAAATTTCCTGAAAAATGCTATATTTGTTTTTTTAGTGCTAAAGCTCTGCACACACTTGCATTTAATTTAGCATGGTGTAAGACATAAAGTAAAGATTATTTTTTAGCAAACTTTTCAGCCCATCAGCCTATGATCCATGCTCCTATCATGACTATTGACTGATACATGGACTGTAACACAGAAATATACTGTAATTATTTGGCGCTTCTGAGAAACTTCATGTGAGAACTGTGAAGACAGTGGGTATAGGCCTTACCACATAGCTGTAGGTTGTTTGTTAAGCTTTGAAACGCCAGGAGTGGTGTGTTAAAGCATCTCATGGATGCACAGCCTGTCCAGCCTCTCGTTAGTCTCTGACCATCTGTTGATGCACAGCCCTCTCCCACCTCTATTGCTCACAGTCTTTACTTCAGTTCTGCTTGCTTGGGTATTGATCAGGATGGATAACAAAAAATGCCAAGTCCCTGCAGCTCAAATGTATTAAATCCTACCGTGCAAGCTTGTTTCCCCGGCTGCTGTCTCACTGTTTAGGTAAAGGTCTTTTGTAGCTCAGAGTTAAAAACAGACATTTTTCATGGTATTAGTTTAGGCCCAGAGAGTAAAATACTTGCTGAAACGATCAGAATTGTTAATTGTTTGGTGTAGTGCAGAGAAACTTGGACCTTTTAGGGGTTGTGGTGTCAATTCACCGCTTTTATTCAGTACAGCAGTCTGAACATGCCTCTAAGCACACAATCATGAAGCAATTCGGAGTGTGGATGACCTATAGCCCTAGTGAATCATTCAGTAACTCTGGCATTGTGTGCTGAATTTGACGATCTTGGGTTGTTCGCTGTGCTGAATGCGAAGCACCTTGTTAAAGGCTGTTCTTGCAGGTAGATATTATTTTCTATAATATATATTTTTTTCTCGAATATTTGTTCCATTTATCCTCTCAGTTTCAACTCTCTTACAATCAGTCACTTGAGCAACATGCTGTTTCCATGTACACTTTCTTGTTCTTAATGTATCTTTTCCCCTTGGAGGAGGCAGGTTGGTGAAAGATTGCTGCATTTCCCTTTGGCACTGAACAAAACATGTCACCATGATACAGAGGCAGCAATACAAAGAAAGCAATGAAACATGATTCCATTTTAGCACAAGGCGGCTCCATGTCTGAGCCTTTCACTTTCAATGTTACAGTTCCAAAACAAGTTTTCTACCAATTAAATGTGGCATTTTGAAACTTAGAATGTCTGTCTAATATTCTCATGGAATTTAAAAGGTTTGTGTAGTGTAGGAGGCAGCGGCAATTAGTCCGTCAGTTATTGTTTTTGTCTGAAAGTTTAATTTGCTATCTGAATGAGAGTATTGCAATAATGGATCCAGATCTAATCTTCCACTTCATATAACACGCGGAAATATTTGTCAATACTGATAATGCTGCTTTTAATTAAAACTGTGTTGATGGTAGTAGTAAAAACCTTTCAGAAAATGGTGTAGCTTCATTATGAAAAACATAATTTCATGCTAGAGAGGACTTAAACTATAATTTGATACAGTTCAAATACCCTGTCTGCAGTTTATTGACACTGCGAGAAATTTACTCCTCCAGAGCTCGCTCAACAGTAACAGCCCTGGACCCATATCAATGGGTTTGAACCATATTACTTGTCACCATCGATGTGAAAACTACTTTGAGAGTCAGGCTGCAGGGCTGTCTAAAGTTGTGAAGGCAGCGGCGCGCTGCATAAATGTAGCATGACAAAAGGGGCAGACCCTCTTGTCAGTAGTGCTTTAAAGACAGGAGAACTAACTCAATGCTGAGAGCAGGTGACAAAGTGCATGGCTTCAGTCTATAGTGTTTTTTGGTGCACAGTAAAAGCTGGTGATGTTTGCACCTTGTTTGTATTGCCTTGCCTCATTGAAATATAGTGCTGAGAATACAGTATACCAGGCTCTAGTCTGCTTGTCCCATGTTGGGGATGTATTTCCAGTTGCAGCCCTAAACACTAACCCACACAGGTCATACACAGAGACATTCTGTTATGCACTGATTTTGGGGATTAAATGTCCATCTGTGTGGAAAACCACTCCCTCCAACTTCATCAGTGTCTTATTTATTCTCACTTCAACTAAGTCACACTGAGCTCAAAGAATCAGCGTTAAAGGTGAAAAGGCAGAGCAGTATGTCCTGTATGTCCCTCATACGTATTTCAAGATGGAGCATGAATATGGAGTGTCTACCCCAGTTCATGCAAATGTAAAATTTCAAGCCAAAAGGAATACTTGGAATTGATGGTGGTGGTAAATATTCATGAAAAAGGACAAGTTTGTGAACGGGCAACACAGATTTTGATAATGAACAACTAAACCGGTTACACACTGGACCTTTTTAAGATCTTTTCTTCCTGAAAACAGAACACAGATGTTTACACTGACTATTACTGACACAGTCCCTGAGCTTGGGCAGCAGCCAAACCATCGCCCTCCCACAACCATTTCTGAAGTCACAGTGTCTGTGTGACTCCTCCAAACTTGTACTTCCATTGAACTACTTAGAAAACATGAAAACCACAAAGAATCTAAACTATCCATGGATAACGAGAAGCATGGTAGTGGCTGAGGTCACTGCCAGGGCAGTGGGTTAATCGTTTATTCCACATGCTCTCTAGCTCAGCTCCTGCAGGGCAGGATATATCTGACAGCTGAATGGTGGTACATTGTTAATTTAGAGGTTTCATTATTGTCCTTAATATACTTCTTTCATATTTGTAAAGTTGAGGCATTTACTTACGTTATCCTTGAAGCTGTTATTATGAGTCCTTAGTAAGTTCTTGATCAACACAAATACAAGGTCGGAGCCAAATTGTTGTAGAAGTAGTGCACATATACTACATATAACTCTGCTGTAAGAAATAATAACATAAAAAGTGTACATCATTGATGAAATGGAAGCAGCTATTTACAGCTATTATTAAGATTTTGTGTTGATTTGGGTGGTCAATAAACAAAATCAATAAACAAGTCGTCACTTGTGAATAATAATTCCCTCTATGCCTATAAAATGACAATGCCTGGTACATCATGATACAATAACTATATTAACATTATAAAGTGTTATTAATGTTAAACAAAAAAAGTAAATTTAAAGCCCATAATTACTTGCCATGTCCTCTTGAATCTTTATGAAATGACAAGATCTTTAAACAATCAGGACTCTGCAGAACTTATCAAAGAAAAAGAAAAAACTGGACATGAAACCTCAAAAGAAAATTAAGACTGACTGAAGGCTACCAGGCATCATTTAGCATCTGGGTGGTGATAAACAAAGGCAGAATATTTATGAAGTTTTTCTGCTTGCTAACATGAAATCACAATTTTTTAGTAGCCCATTTCCACAATCAGTGTTACTGAAAACCAGACAAACCAGACGACATAATATTCCCGAGAGACCAAAGAACAATCAAGTTAGAGAGTATTGTTTGACAAAAGAGAACATTATATAATCCAGGTAGAGAGCAGGATGAGGAAAACTATTCAGTGGGAAAAAGGGACATGATGAAAATATTTTTGCCCGTTAGTGAAGATAGAATGTGACTTCAAGTTTGATTGGAGTTGGAAAAACATTTCGCCTTTGCGATAGGTTGGGAAAGATGAGTGATGGCTAGCAGTCATTTGTGGGGAAAATGTTGCGATCGGACAACCATCTATGACTCCACTGTGGCCTGGACTTATAGGGGGTTACAGAGCCCTTCACAGCTTTGTAGCGAGCAACCAGCAGTGTTGTGAATTAGATATGAGCAGCCATGGGCAGCCATCAATGGGAGTTTGAGAGAGAGAAATCAGGGGAGGCTGAAGATATAAACTGCTGTATTGTGGGTCACTTGTAGGGCATGGATGGGGTGTTTTCGTGAAGCCAGGGAGTAGCAGTTGGTCAAACTAGGAAGAAACTAGAGCTTGAACAAGGAGGGACCAGTGAAGCAGGGACAGCTATGACAGATTCAGATGGCCTTGCTTCATTCAGATGTCATGTGTGTGTGTGGTCTCCAAGTACTCCATGATTCAGTACTGACTGAGAGGTCATATCATAGAGGGCAGAGTTTTCCTTGGGAGAAAGAGCAGCTTAGTCGCACCATGGTTTGGGTTTCCTGGAAGACGGACATCCAACTTAAAATGCCTTTGAGTCAAAATGTATGTACGTTTCAGTGTTTTCTGCCTTAACATTCAAGATAATCAAGAGAAAGCACATCAGGCGCGCGCAGCCAAACTATCCAGGTTGATCCCTAAGATCAAATCCGCAACAGGTGTAGTTACCTCAGATCCTGTCGAGATTAATGGGATATTTAGTTCTTTCTACTCAAACCTCTACTCGTCACAATGTTCTCCAGATGTTTGGGATGGTGATTACCCTCTAGATAAGATCGTCTTCCCTAAAATAAATGTAGATGTGTGTAGGGAGCTGGGAAACCCAATCTCTATCAAGGAAGTACAGGAGGCGGTTATGTCACTTCAGAATGGTAAAAGCCCAGGCCCGGATGGGTTCACTGCTGAGTTTTTTAAGCTATTCTCTGACACTATTGCTCCGGCCCTACAGAGAATGTACAATGAATCCTTTGCTGAGGGTCATCTGCCTCCCACCCTGTCGGAGGCATCCATTTCTCTCCTGCTTAAGAGTGACAAAGACCCTCTCTTGTGTGGTAGCTTTAGGCCCATCTCCCTTTTAAATGTTGACCTAAAGATCCTGTCAAAGATCCTAGCCCAACGCCTACAACGCGTCCTACCAAGTATAATAACAACTGATCAAACGGGTTTCATGCTTGGAAGGCACTCATTTCATAACACAAGGAGGCTCTTAAATATCATTAGCTCTCCTAGTGCGAACATTCCGGAAGTGATAATCTCATTAGATGCAGAGAAGGCCTTCGACAGGGTGGAATGGAGCTTCCTTTTTTTTGTTCTGCAGAAATTTGGTTTCAATCCAGAATTTATATCTTGGATAAAATTGCTTTACACCAGCCCAGTTGCCTCAGTCCACACAAATAGACTCCAATCTGCCCCATTTCCCCTTCATCGTGGAACTAGACAGGGTTGCCCTCTTTCCCCCCTCTTGTTTGCTATAGCTATCGAACCCCTAGCCATCTGGTTGCGTCAGGAGGGCGGGTTTGAGGGAATCACTAGAGCTGGGAAAATGCATAAATTATCGTTATATGCCAACGACCTCCTTTTATACATGTATAATCCAGCTGCCTCTCTCCCAGTGGTTCTAAGTATCTTTGACGAATTTGGATCCTATTCAGGCTATAAACTTAACCTCCACAAGAGCAAACTTCTTCCCATCAACTCTCTGGCCAAAAATATACCCCCGTCTTTTTTCCCTTTCAAATATGCTACAGACGGATTTAAATACTTGGGGGTGTATGTGACTAATCCAATTAATCGACTCTTCTCCAAAAATTTCTCTCCTCTCTTTGAGAGGTGTAAATTAGACTTCAATAGATGGTCTGGTCTCCCACTGTCCCTAGTATGTCGTGCTAATTTAGTAAAAATGGTTGTTTTACCAAAGTTTCTATACTTTTTTTCACATATCCCCATCCTTATTAAAAAGTCATTTTTTAGATCGCTTGATCAATTTAATAAGCTCCTTCCTCTGGGGCAATAAAAATCCACGCATCAGAAAATCAGTGCTACAGCTCCCAAGGGTTCTTGGTGGCTTAGCATTGCCCAATTTCTTACATTATTACTGGTCCTGTAATGTTCATAAACTTCTATACTGGATTTACAACTCAGCAGATGAGGAGCGGCCTGCATGGGTGGATATGGAATTTGGATCCTCTATGCTCTCTCTTCATTCCCTGGTTTGTTCCCAAATCCCTTTGGCTGCTTCCAACTTTACTAGGAACCCGGTGGTGGCTCACTCTGTTAAAATCTGGATTCAAATTAGGAAGCCTAGGCCTCCATAGATCCTCAGACCTCTCCCCCATTGTAAACCATCATCTATTCCTGCCCTCTTGCACTGATTTGACTTTTCAGACTTGGTCTGACAGAGGGATAACTAAATTTAAGGACCTTTACAGCCAAGGAACTTTTATGTCCTTTTCTGAACTCTCAAAGAAATTTGACCTGCCTAAATCTCACCTATTTCGTTTTTTTCAGATTAGGCATTTTGTTAGAAGTCAGAACCCCAAATTCCCTAGTCGACCCCCAGAATCTCTGGTTGATTCATTATTGGCTCTTGTTCCAGAACAAAAGCGGCTAATTTCTACCATTTACAGCCTTATCAATTCAACTATTGACACCCCAGCGTCCGGTCCCAAGGACTCTTGGGAGCAAGAACTTGGAATCACTCTACCTGATGATTATTGGAAACAAGTCTTACGGCTAGTTAATTCCTATTCAATCTGTGCAAGACACAGCCTCGTACAGTGTAAGGTGGTACACAAAGTTCATTATACTAATTTGAGGCTGTCTCGGATTTACCCCAATGTATCTGACTCCTTTAATAGGTGTAAGCATTCCCCAGCTGACCATTCCCATATGTTTTGGTTCTGTCCCAGGCTTGCCACATTCTGGTCTGAAATCTTCAAAACTCTTAGCACAGCATATAACACTGTTATCTCTCCTGAGCCTCTCTTGGCTTTGTTTGGTGCCCCTTTACAGCCTTTTTCTTCCAATGTCATGCAGACCGTCCTTGCCTTTGCCACCCTGCTGGCCAGGCGTCTCATACTCCTTAACTGGAAACACCCTCAGCCTCCATCTCATAGTAGATGGGTGAAAGAGATGTTCCTGTCCATTAGACTTGAAAAACTCTTTTGATTCAATACATTGTATTGAATCTTTAGCATCTCTGCCTGACAGTGACGACTGAGCCCCCCCCCCCTCCTCTTTTTTATTTTTTATTTTTTTTATTCATTTTTTTTTTTTTTTTAAATGTATTTATATTTTGTACATCTTTATTTCATCTATTTATTTCAGTATTTTCCTTATTTATGCATCTGTTTTGTTTTATGTATATTATACTATTCACATGTCAATTTTGGATTTACCTTGAGAATTGTTCTCTCTCGGGTGGGGTGGGATTGTGGGACAGATATAAAGATCAGGGGGGGAAAAAATGAAGGTATGGAAGCCCTGTCTGTTGCATGGAACTGTTATGCTGCTGCCTGTGAATTTGCTCCCAATAAAGAAAGTTAATACAAAAAAAAGATTATCAAGAGAAGTTGTCAGCTGCAGTTTTTCTCAGTCTTTTCTTTGAAGTGATATAACCCAGTTTCCATAACACAAGTTTCTCTTTGCGAAACTCTTTAAACAAAGAGACGCTCACAAGCTGCACAGCTCTGAGGATCTCTCACTTCATGTCAATACGAAGTATATAATAAGCATGCTTAAAGACAGAGATGGCCAAATCCATGAAGCATATACTCACACTAAATTACATTTTTTCTGTTCTACATTTTTACATTAAAGTCTTCAGAAATCTACAATTAAGGGCTTTAAACAGGTTTAATCATGTGCATGATCAAACAAAGACTAGATTCTTGCCATTGCAAAGATGTGTTCCTTGACCATTTCTCTGAAAGTAGATTTGTCATGTTACCTCAATGTGATTGACAGATGTACTCTGTGTCCTTGCAGGTTGCGGTCATTATTTCTGGCAGGAGAGCGATGTGATGTGGAGACGCTGGAATGGGCAAAGAGGAGCTTTGGGGTTCCTGTCCTGGATCACTGGTGGCAGACGGGTAGGAAGGTTTCTGTTTATAGAGAGAGAGAGAGAGAGAGAGAGAGAGAGAGAGAGAGAGAGAGAGAGAGAGAGAAGCTGTAAAGAAAGTTGATATGAATATATTGTACATTTCCCTTTTAGCTCAAAGTTGCATGTTGGACAGGACGCAGAAAATTGAAACTTGAAAACGAAATGCAAAGTGACTCCTAGATATTGGTGACTTAGCTGTGCAAGGAAAGCTGGACTCACCAAAATTATTTTCTGTTCTCTTTGGTATAAAGTGTCACATAACAGTCTGGCCAGCATATAGAGTAGGGCTGATTGATTATGGAAACAAATCCAAATTTATTTTGGGTAATATTGAAATCACAATTATTTAACACTTTTACTCATTGACTTTTGTAAAGATGTTGCATGTATTGAACCTAAAAAAAAAACAGTGAAACCGTGAAGTGAGTTAAAAAAATCAACAGTGAAAACACCTTGGAACTGTGAAATTTCACTTAACACTTTTCCTGTTGAACTTTCTGAATTCCCTGAAATTGTGATAAAAATTTTATTAATTGCACAGCCCTAATACAGAATGTACAGTTCAAGGTCTTAATGTCGCAGGATTTTTGGTGGTTGAAGTTAAAACTGTTCAAATGTTTATCCCCTTACTATAGGCTATGTGTGAAGCTGCCTTGTGCAATTAATAGTCAGTCTACTAGGTTGGGAAGCACTTTACCTTCAAACTTTAGGGATTAAGTTCTTATGATATACGTAGATACTTAGAAAGCCTTTCAGCTTAAGTACTTTATTAGCATGAACTGCATGTGATGTTTTAATTTATTTAACTTCTTTTCGATCTTTAAGGCTGGGTCTCGCCTTAAGCGTATCAGTGTGGGAAGACTATACGTGTGGTATTTGCTGTATTTTATTAGTCCATTGACATTAACTTGGCCTTGAGAAGAGGCATAACTCTAGAAAATCACTATAACCTCGAAAGCACACTGTCATTATGAAGCTCATTTTTATCACACTTCCCTCTTTGATTAATCCCTATTGATGTTTTGGATTGTAGACGAGGGCCCTTCTACCAGAGTAATTATGACGTTAAAGACCCCGATGTTTGATTTTCTAAGCTTCTCTGAGAACTGATTATCACACAAAGTGACGTGTCATCATTTACACCAGTTAATTGACAGACAATCAAATTTACATAGCAATGTGCAGACAGGGCAGATGTAACAATGGCTGAAGTCACAGGAGATCATTTTGGAGAAAAAAAAACATTTACCAATTTAAAGAAGTCAAAATGAGAATCATAACTGGATGTGATGGTTAAAAAAAGAAATGGAACAGCTCCATTGCAACTGAACAAGTATCTGACTTTTTCAAGGATACACGTTCAATAAGGCTGCTTTCATTTTTCTGTAACTTCTTGTCAATATATTATTGATTTAATATCCAGTAGGCCAGTACACCACAGATCTCCTCCCCCCAAAGTCAGCCATAGTCAGGTGGGAAAACTCCCAGAGAGCATTACTTCAACCGGTCACATTCCAAGGCAGCAATTAAATTAAAAAGGGGTTGATTGGCATTGCCTTTCATTGAGTTCACTAATGTTTAATTGACTCTGCACCCATATGGGACACTGAGTGACTGACTGGCTGAGACATGGAGACTAAGGTGTGTGCTTAGTGAAGAGATAAAGGAAAGGCAGCAATCACGAGTACCTTGTCAGTTTAGGAGCAGAAATTAAAATAGCTTGACAATGAGTCTTTACTGTCTTATTCCTAACTTAGAGTCTAAAATACACAGAACCCGACTCAACCAACGGTATGTGAATTCTGTCGATTTTCACTTAAAGGAACACGCTGACGTATTGGGACTTTAGCTTATTCACCGTATCCCCCAGAGTTAGATAAGTCCATACATACGCTTCTCATCTCTGTGCGTGTCGTAACTCTGTCTGACTGCTCCCAATAAATGACAAAATAACACCAACATTTTCCTTTACCTGTTGTGATTTGTATAGTCACAGGGTGTACAAATAACAAGGTCACATGAGACACAGCCATCTTTTAACCGTATACATACTGGGAACTATATTCTCAGAAGGCGAAGCACTGCTACTGTGGCGGAGTGATTAGTGCAACACCTAAAAAGCACTGTTACACTCTGCTCCTCACCACGGGGCTTCTCAGGTGCTGCGAACAAATCACTCCGCCCAAATAGCAGAAGTAGCAGTGCTTCGCCTTCTGAGAATATAAATTTAGTTCCCAGTTTGTATACGGTTAGAAGGTGGCTGTGTCTCATATGACCTTGTTATTTGTACACCCTGTGACTATACAAATCACAACATGTAAATAGGAAAATGTTGGCGATAATTTGTCATTTTGTCATCTCCCTTAATTCACAGTCCAATGGTCGTACATTAGACCAGGAAAGGTGAGTTTGCCATTTCTTTAAAAGTTTATCTTCCCTTTCTGCACATCACAGTCAACCTATTATACAAATGGCTGCTTTGCGTCTGGATAAGATATGTAATTGGAATATTGAGTTCCCAGCTTCCCCTGCATTGTTCTAAGGCCTTATTTTGTGATGGGTTGTATGATTCTTGAATGGGTAGAATTGTGTTAGCCTCTTGGATGGGAAGCTCAAGTCCAGGGCAACCTGCCATCATGCTAATTTTACCTCGTGCCCCCCCCCCTCACCAACTCTGTTTGATTGCCGTCCTCCCCAAGTACTAGTAAACTATGATGAATGTGCCAGCGACAACGAAAGTGCACAATTGGATGTCTCTGTTTTGTAATATCCAGCCTGCGGGAATGGAGGATCGATGCTGGACAAGACGACATCTCTGTGTTAAATATGGGATCAATACTGTTGTTGGACCGTTGGAAAGCCATCGACCTTGAGTTTGTACAAGCAACACACTGATCTGAGCGCAGATTAGCCCACTTGGCTGATTGGTCTGTCCAGGCTCCCTGGGAGTGTGAAGAGCTAAATATTGTTGTAATGCGGAAATGTAATTTATCAATTCAGGCTCTTGAGTTTATAATGCAAGTGTAGGCTTATCGCATAAAGTATATGCTGTATTCCAGTTCAAAGCTGCATCCTGTGAAGTCTGCATTTCAAGGCAGAATACCTTATAACAGGCCGACAAGGCTGTCTCATTTCAGCTAAAGCCTGGTTCAGAGAGCAGGATTATTAGGCCGATTTTAGCCCCGATTCACCCCTCCCGACAATCTTAAGAATGCTCCGATTATGGTAAAATAATCTGATCAGATATTCCTGCCGTGTGTGGTGTGTTAAGACTGCTCTCGTCTGCTCGGAAGGACGTCGGGACTGCTCCGATCTCAAATCGGGGATATCCAACATGTTGGATTTTTTTGGCCCGATTTCTCCTTGTGTGTGGTGTCCCCCGGGGACAAACGAGCACGCAGCCTGTGGACTGTGGCATACAATAAAGTCGATGGGCATAACTACATCCACAACTGCAGTCCACCAGAGTACACAAATATATGAACGTGTATTTCAACGGTAATTAATCTGTGTAGTACGTAACGACATTTCTATGAGAAAAAACAACAACTCACCTCCATATCATGATGTAGCTGAGTATAGTCCATGCTCGCGTTGTCTCTACTTCTTTGAACATCGCCTTTTCTTTTGATAACGTTTTATCAAATGTAGTTCGTTTTTCGGTTAAAAACAAACTACAAACTATTGCCACTGCATCCGCCATGATTGTTTACTCTGAAGTCGCGTTTGATCTCGAGGGATTTTGCGAGATTTCCCGTCTGACCTGGGAATGCTCGGCAGTCAAATCGGTTTGTGTGTGATGTGTTGATTTTGCCGTGTGCTGCGCACCACACACTGTACGACCAAAAATGTTAGACCCGTGATTTTTTTATCGCCGTGTGTGGGGTCTCTCAGGATTGGAAAATCGGCCGACAATTTTAAAATCGTCCCGTGTGAACCAGGCTTAAGCCTCTTCAACAAAAAAGTATAGCCTTCTTTTGCCCATTTCTGACCCATTTATAGTTACCTTTGAGTTCCCCTTAAATAGCCATTATTAACTTGATAAATATGATCAGATACAAAGAAAACACTTCCAGATGTATGTAATAATGGAAGCCATGATAAGACTCCAATATTTGTTCTTTTTAGTAGTCTAGTAGTTTTTTTCTGACTGTTAACAACTGGCTGGGTTGTGCACTATGTCATCGTGCAATAAGTAGGTTACTGGGATTGTGCAATATGTTAGTTGTGCAGTACGTTGGCCATTTGGGTTGTGCATTATGTCAGTGCATGTGTCATTTGTGCAATACATGGGCTATTGGGGTTGGGCAATATGTTAGTTGTGCAATATCTCATTGTGCAAGGGCTGTGCTACACTTATTACGGACAATGCAGCCGACAGGGTTGTCAAATTAAAAAATGCCAATGAAAGGAGTAGTTAATGTGCTTACTATATAGGTACCTGTTTATGTATATGAACGCATGTTTTGTGTTGCATGAGAGTATGTGATGAGAGATGCTTATTTTCTGTATTTTGTGTTGTCTTTGTAAAGCTGCGGAACGGACATAGTCCAAAACTATTTTCCCTTTGGGGACAATAAAATATATCTTATGTAATCCTTGTTTTATTAATTTAGTTTTAGTGATTGAGGTTGTAATCGGTCAAAATTCTTATTGACTGTTAACAATTACGGTTAATCATTAACATCACTGGTCTGGACATGTTGTGAACCACAGGGCATTATATTTATTTACATCATGTTTTGAAGTTGAACGTCACAACTCGTACTGTAAATTCAGAGATCATGAGACGTGTTTAGTATTACCACAGGATTTACCATTTTGTCTGCAGTTTGAGGGCCACTTCCTGGTGGTAAACTTGTTTTTACGAGATAGAGGGACCGATCAAATGCACCAATAGTAGGGCTGGGTACCGAACGTCGATACTTTTATGGTATCGAAAAAAATGGTGCCAAATTTCGGTTCCAAAAGCGTCTGAGACACACACACACACACACACACACACACACACACACACACACACACACACACACACACACACACACACACACACACACACACACACACACACACGGAGGCGGACGGCGTAAACTGTCTGCAGTTTTATTGAAGTCACAGAGGGCTAGATTTATCAGGCCGTTTGCGCCTGTTTCCAGGCGCTAATTGGTCGTAACCGATGCTGGCTATTTACAAACAGGGCGCACTTGGGTAAAATCGCAGATTGTCTGCCACATGAGTGAGAAGAGACAAGTTGCGCTTTCAATATGCGCGTTCGTGGAGGGTCGTGGGGAAAGTGGGGAAAAAGGTGGGAGGATAAGCGCAAAGGGCACCTAATATATTCCGTGGTATTTACAAAAGACTGTCAGTAAGAGCGCCTCTATTCTGCGGGGGAAATTCTCCGCCTCTTAAAAAGCGAGTCTAAACCAGCCGCAATCGAAGGTTTCCTCGTAAACCTTCATGCCGCTGGTGAAATGGCAACAGTAATTTGAGCAAGACGAAGACATAGGCGAGGCTGAAAATATTTTTAACACAAGAATCACACTTTGTCAGTGAACACAACATCATTTAGCGTTACAGATCAAGCAGCCATGCAATATTAGAGTTACTGGAAGAAATCAAAGATGAAATTGAATCTCCCACTCAGCGTTCACATCCCATTCCAGCAGTTGTTAAACTCCTCGCTACATTACAAATATTGGCATCAGGATCATTTCAAACAGTCATAGCATCAGCAGTGGGAATATCGCAGTCTGCATGCCATATCATAGCACAAGTACAGCGCAATTTACGGTATAGTGGGCGGAGAAAGACGCTGATTGCCTGATGGGTGTCAGGGTTGATAAATACTACGCAAAATGTGGAAGCATAGCGTGCGCTATTACCGAACTCGCATAAACAGACGCAGCACAAACTGCGCTAGTGTTAGTAAATTAGGCTGTGAGAGTCACGGTCGGTTTCAAGTGTGGTTAGTTTTTCAAAACGTCACACAGACAGCGTTTGCTGCGATATGATATTAATGGCGAGCCGAAAGCGGTCGGGGGCTGTTGACGTTACACTTCCTCTTAGACAAGCAGGCACAACGGTGGTTTCTCTGCCCTGATGACTGACTGACAGGCTGAGCTTTCAAGGCAAGGCACTTTTAATAATGTTACTCTGAGTGAGCAGTTTACCTAATGTATTTTTGTTGATGTTGAAATGGATTTTAAAACATACGGTATCGAAAAAAGTATCGTTAGGAACCGGCATCGAAACTGAGGTATCGAAATTGGCACCGGATCGACAGATTTTAAATGATACCCAGCCCTAACTAATAGTTTGTCTTTGTGTAGCCAGGCTGTACCATCTGGAGAGGAGGCTCAAGTTCAGTCTGGTGTGCGGGTGTACAGAGGGATAGGGTTGGGCGATGTCCCCTAAATTGGCAGTTGACGATGTTTCCAGTAAAACATGGCGATGGAGGATGATATTGTCCTCCGGGGGGGGGGGCTCATATCTCTTTACAATATTTTTTTCTACTACTATGGGCTAACAGTTACCATAGAAACGATTTAATTAGAAATACATTTAAATTCCCTCTGTAAATGGTGCCCTGCTGGTAGGGGCAGTTTTTTACAACTTGACCTACTTTCACTTAACTTCGGTGCAGTAAAATCAATCAGATGTCCGTAATGACAGTACAGTGGGACGTTTGCCTTCAACAGAGCGACAGTGATAACCTAATAATACCATCATTACTGAGTTTAAACTACATTCTCGGTTATGTTTGCACTGAATAATTCATTCAATAAACAGAAACATTACTCTTGCAGCGTACATGAACAGATGCGCAATATTAACTCACACATAAAATAGCACCCTTGTGAATTAGCCTGCTGTTGCTAACGTACATTCATAAATCCTGCATAACATCGTCCCGTACCTACAGGACCTCAGACTTACTTATTGATGCACGCACAGAGTAGTGTCGACAAACTTAGTCCAATGAGGGGAGAAAGGAAAGTGTGATAGTTAACGTTAACGCTTTTTTCTCTCTCACTTGAGACCGCGGGGAAAAAGAGAGAGAGAGAGAGAGAGAGCTGCACTGTGAAAGAAAGTTGATATGAATATATTGTACATTTCCCTTTTAGCTCAAAGTTGCATGTTGGACAGGACGCAGAAAATTGAAACTTGAAAACGAAATGCAAAGTGACTCCTAGATATTGGTGACTTAGCTGTGCAAGGAAAGCTGGACTCACCAAAATTATTTTCTGTTCTCTTTGGTATAAAGTGTCACATAACAGTCTGGCCAGCATATAGAGTAGGGCTGATTGATTATGGAAACAAATCCAAATTTATTTTGGGTAATATTGAAATCACAATTATTTAACACTTTTACTCATTGACTTTTGTAAAGATGTTGCATGTATTGAACCTAAAAAAAAAACAGTGAAACCGTGAAGTGAGTTAAAAAAATCAACAGAGAGAGAGAGAGAGAGAGAATCACTACAGCCAATCCAGTCTGCTCAAAGCGATGGTTCGATGATTCACAAATAGGTTGCACGTAAGGGGGCAAAAAGTAGCCCCCACTTATGGGGCCCTATCTTGCACCATGCGCAGCGCAAAGCCCGACGCAAGTGTCTTTGCTAGTTTAAGACTGACGCACTTGTCAATTTCCTGTCCAGTGCCCGCGACTAGGATTAGTGTGTATGACTGGGTGAGGAGTGTGGCATCACGATGGTGGCTCTCCATCGTGATGTCGGCCAGCCCTACTGAGGGACACACCTTCCTGAGTGGTGACCATCCAGCCGCTGAATTGGGTCAAAGCTTTCTAAACTGTGGGTCTGTGCTTAGCAGAGAAAATCAATTTGCTAAAGGGCAAAAATGGCAGTGCCATTCCCTCTCTGTGGCATTTGTATGTTCAGTTCTTTAAATATCCATACATAGATCTTTTATTGAGGCTTTTGTATGAGCGTTTACTGTTTATATTAGCAGTGTAGGAGTTGAGGGGTTTAGAACAGGCACCAATACACACCGGGGAATGCAGGTTATGACATGTGCAAGCCTTTTGGTAGTGTGTGATTTAGTTGTTTACTCTGTTATGTATAATACATTGCATTCTCTCTACCTGTACCTCCATCTGTCTCACTGGCAGTGCTGATGGATGGGCTTGACTGAACATTCACTAGCCTGGATGTGCTGAACAGAGCTGCTGATTTTCCATCTTTCTCTCTGTATCTTCAGTGTATGGAGGAAATATTTATTCATAATTCAAATTGAAAATCCAAAGAGAAAACGAAGCAAGATCAAATTAAAAATATTATTTTACTATGCTACTAGGGAAAATCATGCCATAATTAAATTTAAAAAAGGAAACTGAAAAAGCAAAGTTGAAATACAAAATGATACTTTGAAAATGTAAAGTGCAATGTAAAAAGTCAAATTTAAAATGCAAAGCTTAAATATAAATGCTTTAACTTAAATCTTTGAAATCTTTTATTGATTGAGAATATGAAACTCAAAATGTGAAATGGAAAAGCTTAAATGGAAATACTTAAATCTTCCCTTTGACATTTTCAAACTCTACACAGTTTATTTCTCGCATAAAAAAGTCTCAGAAGTGAATTAAGTGGTGAAATAGCAGATGAAAATTGTAAAACGTTTCCAGTTGTTGGCTGCTGCAAAATTCTGTATCTAGAATTGATGGCTTTTTTTTTTTAAAACTTTCAATTTGAATTATGAATAAATTCCTCCATATCAGTGTTTGTGAGATAACATTTCATTCTACTTCGTAGCTTGAATCAATAGTTTACTACACATTTTGTTACACACATTTTGAATATTCATTTCGAACAAAGGGATGTTTGTTTCACAGTCAAGTGAGTTTGAATCTCACTTCTCTCCCTCACACACACCCACACAAAATCCTGCCACACTTTGTGGCTATCCTAGCTAGGTGATTTATTGCGTTTGGAGAAAAACCACTGGCGCCCACTTGATTTCTGTCTAGATGTGTAAATCCCATTGAATTCTTCACCCCCTGCTAAACTCAATAACTGGCAGCTGGCAGAGAGCACTGCGATCCAAATGTGTTCTCTACTTTTTCACGGTAGAGTGGGTCACTCCTCGTCTCACTTGCTTTCTCTTTGTGTCTAAGGCAGTTTGACTTCAAATGCGTGGGAGTAAAGAGACCGTGGCATCATGTTATACATATTCATTAAATCATCAAAACTTTGTAATTTCTTTCTGAAGGGACAGAAAAACTTTGTTTATTTGCCTTTAACTGTCTTTTTAACAATTTCCCAGAAGAGACAAAAAAAAAATTAATTCATCATACTAACAAGTATTGCCCTAGCCTGAAATCGATTTATACATGTTTACCTAGAACTTGTAGTGCAAAAAGGGGTGGCATATATTGATTCATCTTCCAACACAGCAAGTGCAACTTCCTTATTATCAGGATAAATTCATTGTCAGTTTTAGTATCTTATAGGGAATTGTTTATAATAAAAACAGAAATGAATGCCAATCTTATGATTTAAGTGTCTTACTCAAGGGCACCTTGGTTACTTTGCAGTCACAACCATCGGCTATCGTTCTGATGACGATTTAGCCTCTGGGGGCAATGCACAATATTTTTGTGTGTTTCTTTGTAGCCAGTGGAGATCCAGGCCAAGACTTCCTCTTCCGCGTGCCTGGTCTGATCAGCAACTTGAGACACAAGAATAGAGTTGTTGAGAGACAATGTCTCTATAATCAGATATGGGCATACAGTGCCTTGCGAAAGTATTCGGCCCCCTTGAACTTTTTGACCTTTTGCCACATTTCAGGCTTCAAACATAAAGATATAAAACTGTAATTTTTTGTGAAGAATCAACAACAAGTGGGACACAATCATGAAGTGGAACGAAATTTATTGGATATTTCAAACTTTTTTAACAAATAAAAAACTGAAAAATTGGACGTGCAAAATTATTCAGCCCCTTTACTTTGTGCAGCAAACTCTCTCCAGAAGTTCAGTGAGGATTTCTGAATGATCAATGTTGACCTAAATACTAATGATGATAAATAGAATCTAGCTGTGTGTAATCAAGTCTCCGTATAAATGCACCTGCTCTGTGATAGTCTCAGAGGTCCGTTTAAAGCAGAAAGCATCATGAAGAACAAGGAACACACCAGGCAGGTCCGAGATACTGTTGTGGAGAAGTTTAAAGCCGGATTTTGATACAAAATATTTCCCAAGCTTTAAACATCCCAAGGAGCACTGTGAAGCGATAATATTGAAATGGAAGGAGTATCAGACCACTGCAAATCTACCGTCCCTCTAACTTTCAGTCTACAATGGTGTCAATCACCCATGTACTCTGGTGAACTCGGTACATGGTGGGTTGTCTAACAAACGTGTTACTGCACAAATCTGTTTATGAGAGTGCAAGAAGAAAGCTTCTTAAAGATATCCATAAAAGTGTCGTTTAAAGTTTCCACAAGCACCTGGACACATGTGGAGTTTGGTCAGATACAAAATCTTTGACAGAATGCTTGCCATAAATATTATTCCATATGGTTCTGTTTTCTTCAGCAGGCAGGAGATGGTTAATTGATGGAAGATGGATGGAGCAAAATTCTGGAAGTTGAGTTGCAGAGGTGGCGGTTTGTCTCCAACGACTTACTGATGTTACAAATAATATCAGTGTTAGATGCCAAGTAAGGTGTTGTTAATCCTCACTGTGTTTTGAAGGAGGTGGAAAATGTGTTCGATGTGCAAAATGTGATACCGCGCTTACAGCTGTATCGGCAAAGTGCGCTACAAAGTATTAACTTGGCTATAATTTTGAGCAATTTTTCAGTTTTTGTTTGTTAAAAAGTTTGATATAATAATTTGTCACTTTTGTGTCTTGTTGTTGATTTTCACAAAAATATTTTATTTTATGTTTGGTTGTGCAAAGGTAAGTTCATACTCGAAGGTATGCAGGTTTAAAAAAAAAAAGAAGCTAAATTGTTGTCAGGTGATAGCTGATGGATTCCGAGATTGCATTTCAGCCAACGTGTCCCGCTTGTTTTGATCTCCACATGGACTGTTTACCTGCATGCAACCAAAGCCCGCTCAAACCTGATTAGTCAGTTCTACTTGGACAACAAACTGACTACAAACCGAAACCGGAAAGCTTCCAATACCAAAGTCTTGTCCCGTTGCCTACAGATTCTGCATTCATATGCAGATATCTGTTTATAGAGATTACACATCTATGGACATCTTCCCAAAACTTCATACAATGTCATTCTGTAATTTCTACGTATATAAATGGTTAACATGTATCAGTATTGTTATATTGACACACAGGTATCGGATGTCAGTAAAAGCAGTATGTATACTGTGTCCGTCTGCCTCTACGGAGTTCATGAGTCACCCCTGCTGGGAGTCACGATGCACTGTTTGACCGTCTCTCCGGAGACAGGACATCAATCAAGCAACATTTAGAAATGTCTGTCCCTTGAGAACTCTCCATCTTCCTCTCCAACAGAAGGGAAGCAACTTTGTCAATGGAAAGCAGTTTAACATTCAAGGTTCATTTACTCCAAAATGGCCATCACAGAAAGGAGGGACAGACTCATCCTTGAAAAACTCATTACTGTCAAAACACCTAAAAAGCAAAGTTTGCTTGCATTTTCTGGCTTCCAACTAAGAATCAACACATTTCTCAAACTTGTGACAGTCTTTTTAAGTCCCTACACGTTTTGCTTTCATCTATAAATATTGATAGATCTGTCCTACTTGTACCTCACCTGCAAAATAGATAGAAATTGAACAAAATCAATCACAGGTGCAGTTGCTCAAAAATCCTTCCAGCGGCCTGCTTGTAATCCTGAAATGTAATATTTAGCAGCCAAAAGCTGTAATCGATGGCGAGAAAACCTTCACCATGAGCGATGATGGGAAGATTAGGTGAACGGAGCACACATAATTTTGAAGTAGAATAGTATGAGTTCCTCTAGGCTTCAGGTACTAGGTTTGCAACATACCTGCATGTGTTGATCCACAAAATAAATTCCTGACAATATAAAGCTGTATACTAAATATAGATTTTTAATGTTATAAATGTAAAGTTTTTCGTGTGTTATGGTGCAAACACACAAAGCAGTGGCAAAGTGCATCCTGCAGTGAGCTGCCGTGCAATGTCTATGGAAAGCCGTTTGATTCTGCGGCAAAATGTGACCAAACTAAATTTGTGGGTAGTTTAAGTTTAAGCGGCAAAGTAAAAAGACATTAAATTCCCTTACCCCTTAGAAGCCATGAACATGCTTCCCAGTTGCAGGAAAATGTTATTACAGTGAGTGGCACGTCACTGCTGCTTGGTGTGTTTTCGGCGCAATGGTGAACAATTGGAGGAAGTGGGAAAGTCCAACTGGAATTACAAATCCTTGAATAAGTTGGAAGTCTTTCTGTAATTTATTGTTTGTCTTTTATTGTTGAAAGGAATGGAAACAATTGTAGTACAGTTGTAGTAGGTGGCTTTAGTGTGTGTGCCAGTGTATGTGACAGCTTAACCACATACAGTTTAATCTCACAACCATTCACTGGATACACAAGTATCCAGGCTAAATTAATAATAAATAAATAAAATGTCAAAAAACCCACTTTTGAACCCCTACCCTAGACTCTGACGGGCCTTTTGAAGTGTCTTCTCCAGCTCCTCGGCATAAAGCTGCTGCATCATCACCACATGATTCTTCATTCATCAGACCGAGTGTATGTTTTCCAGCTCCTGTTAAAAGATGCATCATCTAATTCATAATCTTTGGCATCATCTCTCTACACTTGAAACAGTTCATCACCTGTGCCAGGCAAATACCGCTGAGATAAAAAAAAATGGCTCAGGGTTTGTTTCACATAATTTTCCCATTCATCCCGTAGAGACTCTCCTTACCTTGCAGCCAACTGTGTATCACAGCTGATTGGTAAACCGTTGCATCACACAAATAGCTAGCGGCACTCGCTCACTCCTAACAAAGCTCTCCTTAGATCTGCCCAAGGCCCTGGTGGGAAAAATAAAATGAAGTCAGCTGACACAAGATGTTTTGCCTTGATAGTGCCATGGCGAGAAGCAGCATGGCATACAGCAGAGGGTAGGTCACGAGTTGAAGCATGTCTCAGGTCTTTTAAACTGAAAACTATATCAATTAGACAACACACACATACATATAGCACACAGGCCTACATATAGGCCTATACCCTAAAGAGTAGTTATCCATTTAAAAGTCGAATTGCAGAAGGATAAAAAAAAATTAGAGTGGCCATAATATTTAAAAGCAGGTAAAATAAGTCTTGATGGCAACAGAGAAAATTCACTATGAAGAACATGATCTGAAGAAGACAAAATGCTCGTTGCTTTACGCAAGATTTGTTGATTACAAAAATAATTTAAATCTGTTTCACACTAATAATTTTAGAGCAGGTTTTGACTATACTGTTCAGGCTGTTTCTGTCTTTCACTGTGAGGCTGTGAAACCAGCAGATAAAAGAAAAAGTCATAAGGCTTTCGATAAAAGATTGATTAAAAACGACAGAAAATGACTGGCCTGACAGAAAAGGAGTTCAGTTTACTGAGTAAGTGAATTCTCTGTTGCCCCTTTTTCACAATAGCTTCAGTGTTAACACTGTATTTAAGGTGGTCATCAAAAATGGTACCTAAATATTTACATGAGGTGACCATTTCAACCTTTTCATTGTGGATGATGTACTCGCTGGCTGTAGGTTTAACGCATCTAAAATCTATGAAAAGTTCCTTGGTTTTTGAGACATTTAAGTCCAAGAAGTGTTTCACACCAAGAAACAAAATCAGGGACAGCCTTCCCATTATCAGATGTTGAAACTTGGAGAAGGGACAGCAATACCGTGTCATCTGAAAATTTCACTAAGTGGCTGCCCTCCTGAGAGCTCCTACAACCATCAGTGTACATAATAAAAAGGAGGGGAGAGAGAAAACAGCCCTGTGGTGAGCCAGCAGGCTTGCATTTTAGAGGACTTTCTGCAGAAAACATATCCATAGACAAGTTGTTTTGCATCAAGCTAACTGGCATTGTATTTGTCAAACATTCATTCTTTGTCCATGATTGCATGTGACGCCAAATTTATACATTCCTTGCTGGAAATATTAAATTGTGCTAACAAGCTCACGGCTGAGAATTTGACTAATTTGACCAATTTAGCTCGTTGATTAGTTCTCACTCTGGAAACGCTTGGCTGGTGCAGACGAGATTCTTTCTCTGGTACGGAGTGGAAGTGATTGGTGTGCTCGTTATTCCCATGTGCAGCGGACTCAATCATTTCTCAGCCTCCCGCTGTCATCTGATATGCTGATTCATCTTGCCTCATCAGCCCAGACATGACACCACACTGCTTTCTTTCACCTGCGCTTTCCTCCTCCGTCTCTCCCCTTTACCTTCATTCTCATTGTATTATCTGTGTTTATCTGCTTCTTTTATGCACACAGACTTGCACACATAAGTTAACATCTGCTAACACCTACCCACCCAAGACCGACATGCATTCATAGTCTGTCACCCTTGAGCCACCTGAAGCCAGTTATGCTCACTTCCCCCTTATGTGCATATGAGAAAATGTATGCCATTTTGAAGCCTGGTAATAATCTGTGCGCTATTTTAAGAGCCAAGTGCCAATGGCAGGGGGTGGAGGAGGTTGATGATGAAGGTTGCTGATGTCACTGGTGTTGCCTGGCAACAAATGTGTGTTTCCAGTTGGCAGGGTTTGGCTGCCTCACCAGTGAGTGGTGGTGGCGAATGGACTTACAGTAGTGTTTTTAGATATCTCTCTGTCTCTCTGTTTGTCTTTGTTTCTCTCTCTCAGACTGACAGCAGATGCCCCTGTACACAAAATAGAACTACCATACAAAAGTGAACTGGACCTTCTCAAAATACCTGTCTTGTCAAATAAAGTGTAGAGTTGACAATTCGCCCCTGGACTTTGCCAGGGCTGGCATAGGAGTGTCTCCCACACATCCTCTTCCTTGAAAAAAAATCAGAGCCTTAGAGAGTCTGTGACCGTTTTACATCCTCCTTGAAAACACTATCCTCTCGCAGAAAAAAAACAGAGCCTTATAACAACCCAGCATTCACTAACTCGGTACATACAGTAGACAGCAATACAGCGAATCAGGGGTTAATGAGGAATCCTAACCTAAAACCAAAAAGGTAGACTGGAATATTACATAAACCATCACCTGCACGATATATTTTCCCAATTAGTTTCTTAGTGGTCATCTTATCAACATATTGGCTGTAACTGTGGTGCTACTTTCATAGAGAAAATAAAACGGCTAATTAAGAGAACTAGGTTAAGTTTCCAAAATCTTGAAGAAAACCTTCCCAGAAGAGTGAAGGCTGATATAGCAGCACAATAATGCCCATAGTTTTCAATAATCACAAATGGGCGTAATGTTTGGGTGTAGACATATTTTAATGCATTGAAGCAGCTGCCATGTGATTGGTTGATTAGATAATTTCATTAACGTGAAATGTAACAGGTGTTCTTAATAATCCTTTAGGTGAGTGTATATGCCCCCACCAATATTTTTTTCCTCAACTGATTGGTATTCTGTCCCAACTGCTCTCTACTCCACATAGGCCGGTGCCTTAGTTCTCTTCTGCAAAATTGTTTGAGTCTTGTCACTCGTGCTCCGTATTGTATCTCATATCATTCAACACAAAGCAACCAAAAAGATTCTGGTGCTCACTTGGTCTCATTACAATGCTGTAGAGACGGTAGCGCAGATGTCGCTGCTCCTGTAATTACATATCCGAGAGCTGAGGTTCCACTTTTGTGTTGCCTTGGTTTTTTACTGGGGGCTGCTGTCATCGTCTCTCTGACCTGGGAATTCATTCCCAGCCATTATATTATTTGTCTGCTGAGGTTTCTAAGCCACAAGCAGGGCCTTTCATTAGCAAGTTAAGTAGTGAATTTGTATGCATAAACTTAGTTTTGAGTGAATGAGGAGAGCTGTGTGTGTGTGTGTGTGTGTGTAATTGTTCATCTCGCTTTCATGTCTGTCTTTGGTGGGCGGCATCACCAACCTTTTGTAGTTGCTGCAACCTTTTCTGATTCCCCACACATTTTACTCTGCTCTGTTCTTTCTCTATATCCTTCTCTTTACTCTGACATTCAGCCCAACCAAAAAGACTCTGCTAACCAACCTTTTGGCCTCTTCTTGTGTTTGGATCCTCAACAGACTGCCAGTGATGGTCTTAGTGTGAGCTGTTTGAGTTGTATTGTTTAACACAGACTCCTAGCAGAACTAATCCCAGAAGGGTGTAGTGAGTTTTGGTCATCACTCATTCTTGGACCCAAATTTTCAGAGAAAAGGCAGGGAAATAACACAACACCATGTTCACCTGTCTTAAAGGTAGATATGTTTTGTATTGCAATTTTGTAGTATGATGCAAAAGTGTTATTTATGATTTCCTATTTCAATTTTTCATAGTTTTTCCCTTTATCTACCATTTTGTATGAGGTAGATGGAATGTTGGTTTTCTCTGAAGCAAACAAAATTGAAACATGGACTATAGAAAACAATGTCAAAGATGAAAACAATTCTCTTTGTTTGTTCTCATCCTCTTATCATCCTACCCCACACCATCTTTTTAAATGACCTCGGGTGGACTATCCAGTCCTCGTGACAGAGTTACTGTAGGAGTCAGCTTCACTGCTGTGCTTCCAAAAACTGACAAACTAAAAAACTCACTGCCATTTCTAACTTTTATTTGTGCTGTTGCTGTATTTGTTATCCAAGGTGAACGTTAATACAGAAGCCCAATTAGGAGAGGCATGTACTGTACAAACCTGCCATTAGGCAGCAGGTGCACGCAGCACCATTTATCTGAATGTTCAATAGAGCAGCTACATTCAAAAGTAAAAGTCAGCCAGTTATGTGGCTGCCTTCAAAGCAGATTTTACACTTATTTCAAAAAAATATGGACAGTACCACATTTTTTGTCATATTTTGGCTCGTAGCCCGGCACATTATATTTAAAAAGAAATGCGGTTTTAATTTAGTGTGCAGACCCTACAGACAGGGTTGAATGACAGTGTTACATTGTGTGATGGTTCATCTGTATTAGAAAGAAGTGGAGTGCTTGAGGATTTGCAGAGAATAAAGAGTGCAGGATCAGAGAGCTATCTTTGTTTTTCCTGAACACCAGTTCCCCCCCCCCTCTTAAGCTACTAGTAATGAGCATGGCTGTTCGATAGCTCCTTCTCAGCTGAAAAGGCGCCACGATATTGCCCATCCCGCTCTTCCGACACATCCTCCAACAACCCTCTCCCTCCCACATCCAATTCATCACACTCAAAATGGCTCTCACTGGCCAAGCTCATCTCCAACAGGTCGAAGGAAGATTGATTTGTTTGTGTACAGAGGCAAAGAAGAGCGGCGAGGGAGTGAGAAGGAGCAAAAGAAAAGGAAAAGACCATGATGGTAGTAGAGTAAGACTGATATCAAGGTGTGTTTTTGTGTCCGTATGTGTGCCAAAGACTCACCAACAGACAAGCAGATAGAAAACTGTGCGTGCGCTTCCATCCCACAGACAATGTTTTTTACTCCTCACTCCCCTCGAGTGTTCACTCACCTGTCTCAGCCTGTGCTGTCTGCCTTTCTTACCCAGCATATTAAATCTCTTCTGCACAATGTGACTAGAATAGTAGCAGGGGAAGTATTTTGTCTGTTTCACCTCAAGGACGTTTTCATCTTGATCTTTAAATAGACACATTTTGGATGGATAACTCCATTAGACTGGATTTTGTCCCCGTGGGAAGATCATGGTATACTGTTGAGTTATGAGGAGATCTTGGTGCTAAGGGTGTCAAAAGTCATATTGCTACATCAATAGGGACAGTGTCTGCTCATTGAAGTAATAATATAATTCAAATGTCGAAGACTGTAAAAACATTTTTTTCCAGGTAAGCAAAATGTTTTAAATCATTTTTGTATGTGTTCACTATAAGCCATGGGGTGTAGGAATTGAAATGTATAACTTCTCACTGCTCTATTATGCCTTCATATTGTGGGCGGAGGAAAGAACTTTCAGAGATCTTGGCAAACATCTGAGTCAGCTAGTTGGAATCTGAGTTCTGCTCTTGTCAGCCTACCATTGTTCATGTAAATGTGAGGACAAAATATTTTAGTGAAATTAAGTGAACTCATTTTCATTGAGATCGCTTTGCTTTGTAATGGTTTGATTTCATGCCTGAAAGCTGCACAGCCAGTTTGCTGTCTCTGCTGTAAAATGTCAAGGCGCAATTATATTGTCTTTTTTCATTTGGGTTTTGAATTTACTCTCCCATGCTTGAATCGCCGCCAGCGAGCCCTGGCTCCTGCTGTAAACAGCCAGGTTTAAACACTCCATTTACACGGTTCAGTGGTTGCGTCAAGCCCTAATCAACGTTCAATTCACTGGAGCTTTTAAAGGACCCTTATGGCGTCCTTCAGGGTCAGACAGATATAGTGGTTTGCCAATTTTGGCTAGTTAAAAGTGGATGAGATGATGTCATACAGTATAGGTTGATTATGATGGAGTTTGTTTGGCTATTTATCATTTATTTTAGCTTTTTAATTTTGCACAAAATACAGATTATTCAAAACTTCCACCATCCAATGGTGTCGCTAATGACCTTAAAATCCCACACCATGAATCTTTTGACCTAAAAAAAGTTTTACACATTACAGTATTTCCTCTTTGCTCTGATTTCATTTGGATTATATGATAGCCATAAAAGTTGCTGTGCAAGGAGTAGTGTGTTCCTTATAGGAAAGCGAAGGGCATGATTGGTCAACAGGGAGTCCATCACCACCCTGTCGTGACCCTGCTCTTTGACCAGGAGGTGCACCACTAACAGAATTAAAAAAAAAAAAAGTTTTTCTTTTATCATTTGTGCTTAATGCTGTCTGTGCTGACACTGATGGGCTTTGAACCCAGCAGGGAATGGCTAACCTGCCACGATGAATGAGGCGTACGTGGTTGCCAGTTCAGAGGGTGCTGTGTGGAACCCCCCCCTGCCCTCTCTTTATTTGATAACTTAACCCCCTCCTCAACCAACAGCAACCTCCTGCTCGTCGGCTCATGTCTTTGAAGCCTGCTGTGCTGAAGTTGGAAGCAGGTCTATAGTCGTCAGCACTTGTTTGATTAATAGTAGAGGGAATAGGCAGTCTATATTCACTTTAGTCTTACCTTTACAAGATGCTGGACATTCTTTTGTTTTGGTCAATGTTGATCTCATGTCCCATTGTTCCCTAAAATCTTACTTTAATGATCTTAACATCCTGCTCCTCCTTTTCTCTGTTGGGATCTCATGAAATCATGTTCCTTATTCCTAATTCTGACACTGCAGTCAGCATGTTGCAACTGAAAAGGTACCCAATGAAGTTGTGCACCAGTAGTACCAAATATTTATAAGTGGGTTTTGATTGTTGTCATGCACACGCACGAGGACTCAATGCTCTCACATGCATGCGGGTGAGGCGATTGACAATGGTTCATACTATTCCACTGATTGATAGGTGGCAGCAATGCACCAAGAATCATGGATGTAAACCATGCAGGATTTGTAAATGTTTATGAGGAACTGCATTCAACATGTGTATTTGAATGCATTTCGATGAGTAACACTGAATGTAAACAGAGACTTTGTTAACAAAAAAACTCCACAGGGCACCTTTAACTCCAGGAATAGCATTTTGTCCCTTTTTTTTTTTTTTTTTTAAGATCGATATTTTTTATTATTTTTATATTTTTTGAACCTACAGAACAGACCAACACAACTGAACAAGAACAACCCTCTCCCACCCCCCACCCTCTGCGGTCTCGAGGAAAAGAAAAACAAATAAGAAAAAACAGAAATCACACCTTGCCTAGTCACTCTCCTCTAACTCTTGTGATGCTGAGGTCATTAGGACTGATATTTGTGCTGCTGCGTTTTTCCATAAGTCTATAGTCGATTTGGCTTTGTTAATCCTTGCTGTAGAGATCTCAAGCATAACTGTCCAGAAAATACGCCAACCACTGTTTTATACAAAGTGAGTGGGGGGGAGCCAGCGCTGAGCTATCATTTTCGTGGTCGCAGTTGATCCGGCTAGTCAAAGTTTCTTCTGTCACCCAAGTAGATGTAATTTAGAGTCATCATTAAGTAACAAAACAATCGGGTCAGTAGGAAGTCGACATCCTATCACATCAGATATTATTGATGTTGTTTTATTCCAGAACTCATGCACCTGTTCACACTCCCAGACCATATGCAGGAAAGTTCCAGTTTGTTCAGGTTGACAGAACGTGCAATAGGGAGTAGGAATGACTTTAGAGACGTATCTCTTCTGAGGGGTCTCCCTCTGTTTTTTTTAAAGTAATTTTGGTGTCCAGGTTCTCACTGCAACCCAGGCTTTCTGTTTGTAGCCGACAGGTGTGTAACCCTAGTGAAGTCCCCTGTTGCTTTACTTCCCCCCCTCAAGGTTTAATGAGGAGTCTAAGATGCCTTTTTGCACATCACTGTTGTATCGACTGAGCAGTGATTTGCATAGCAGGCCTGCTAGCTTGAATGTTTTGCCATTGACCTTTGCCCTCTCAGAAGACAAGTCACTTCTGCCATCAGCGCTGCCACTGACTGCATATTTTAGAAGAATATGTGATTGAAACTGTATCCTCCCACCTCCCTCTCCCCCCTGTGCAGTAACTGATCTGATTCAGGTTTAGTGCACCTTGCTGCATGCATGAATTTGCATATTAACAGCGGAAAATGCCAAATAACTCGTAGCCACAATAACTCAAGCCCAATACATGACATGAAACATCATATAGAATAGATGATCCGATTACCTTTTGGAACAGCTTGTGCATAAATTTGCATGTTGGTGAAGAAAAATGACAGCGCATGAGGTAATTATGCTGCCTTTTGTTTGTTAACTGTATAAGTGTCAAAAGGCTGTTTTTTAATTAATAACTGAACAGCCAATGAAGCTTTCAGTCCTGTCTTTAAGATGAATATGCACCTTTGTTCAAACAGCATGCACCTACAGTTAGTAAAAAAAAAAAGGCAGATGTACCAGAGTGTTGAAGGTTATTTTGTGTTGTCTGTCACCTGTTCACGTTAGTTGAGACATCAGGTGAGTTAAGTAAAACTCTAAGCTCGGGGAAAGGAAAGCATGAAAGACAGATGGAAGCATTCAGGTGCATCGTTGTTTTTGTATTTACGGCGAGAAACCAACAAACACCCACTGACAAAAACTAAAACGTAGGAGTGTTTCTGCGACAGTGTTTTCAGATGTCAGTTTATCATAGAAGGCAGATGCTGATCTTAGGCTGGTCTACTGCTGTGTGATTTAATCTTGCTTACTGCGCTGGGTCAATTCTGTTATTCATTCTCTGGGTGGGCTAGTAGGACAGGGGCACGTTTTTGCAGTATGTGGAGCACAGTTGGTTGGCGGAGTCAAGGAGAGCCCATAGGAGCTGTCATAGTTTTGCATAATGTAGGTTAATGCAGCTCACAGAAGAAATGCAACCCAGTACCACAAGAGCTCTTTTGATCAGCCCACCATTAGAAGGTTCAACATTTTGCATAGAAAACTGTGGCGTTACACCACAGAGACTTGTGATTTGACTGAAACTTTATGGGTCTTCCACACAGATAGGAGTATTCACCTGTCTCTTTTTCTGTGTCTCTCTCATCAGAAACTGGCTCACCTATCACCTCCTCCTGTATCGGTCTGGGGAACTCGCTCACGCCACCTGCAGGTCAGGCTGGCAAACCTGTTCCGGGTTACAACGGTAAGAGTCTAAACTGTCGATCCACAGTGCACATTTCATTTTACTTTTCGTGGTTCATTATTTCATTGTCAGAATTGCTGCGTCTCAATTACAGATACATTTAAACCAAAGCTGCACATAGCAACTGCTTGTAATTCCCTGCAGAGTATTTAATATGTCTGCTCCTCCAGTTTGCCAGTGGGTGATAAACCACCTCTGAATATGGATTGCATGCTCTTCCCTTTCCACTAGTCACAGTGATCGATGATGACATGCAGGAGGTGAAACCAAGAACTCTGGGAAATATTGTGGTGAGGTAAGCTGAGTGATAACGTTCCCAGCCGTGTGAGCAGCTCAGTCATTGCTTTACCTTTCTTCTGTCACTCGCACATGCAAACACATTTAAAATGTGACAGAAAACACTAATCAAATGTAAACTCAAATCGTCATTAATCTGAATAATTCACTGTTGGGCAGCCTGTATCATAATCCAAAGAACCTAACTCCTGTTTGTTGCCAGGGTTAGAGAATGAAACGTGTGTATATTTATGTTGGAGAGCGACCTGTACAAAGTGGACTTCAACAAAAGCTCCAGCAGTTAGCCCTTTGTGCTGCCTTATCTTCCAGCGTGCTACCTATCTGTTATCACTCTCTCCATTTCCTTGTTCTTTGTAACTGCTGGTATTGACTCAGTGCCAACACGGGGCATTTCCAAGGAAACCTGTACAGTGCATAAAGGGGTAACGACCGGTAGAGCTGAAAATGGACGGGAACAACTGTGTTACTGTATTTCCTTCTAGGAGCCAGAAAGTCTGTATCCACAGCTTCATAAAATCATAATCCATATTTACAGAGAGTGAGGTTGATATGGCTTCTAAGTGCTGTGTTTTAATGTCAAGTCAAAAAAAGTACATATCTTATATTTTGTATTTATTTTTTCATTTTAAAGAACAATAGAACAGACAAACACACTTGAACCATATCTTAATTTATTTTGTTATTATATTAGCATTTTTCTTTTAGCTTTTTAGCTGCAATCTTTGTGCATAGGAAGTGAGTGTGACAGACTCTTAAAATTAAAACCAGGCAGACAAACTTATACATTAGTTTATTAGTTAATGATGTAACATTTTTCCATTTTGCCTCAAACAATATCGGAAGAATGTGTGGATTTCGCTGCAGTCATAAACAGTGGATAGGATGCTTTTTTATTATCCACTTTCAGCATCAGAAATGAGATCTTTGGTGTGTTTGAATATTCTCCTTGTAGTGAAATGAATCTATACAGAGGCATGCTTAGGGTTCAAACTTGGGAAATGGGATCATCTTGGTCAAGAAGGGGATTACTGATTAACAAAGATTGAGTAACTGAGCGCACGCGTGTGCGTGTGCGTGTGTTGCATAGGAAGTGAGTCTGTCACACTCACTTCCTATGCACAAAGGCTGCAGCTAAAAAGCTAAAAGAAAAATGCTAATATAATAACAAAAAAAATTAAGATATGGTTCAAGTGTGTTTGTCTGTTCTATTGTTCTTTAAAATGAAAAAATAAATAAATGTGTGCGTGCGTGCGCCAAGGTGAAGTCTAGCAGAGGCTGGCTGTATGTCTAGACGGTTATCCATTATTATATTGACTGAAGTCTGTAAGACTGCTCTTAATGCTTTCTCAATTATTCAAACCTTAAAAGACATTCAACTAGATATTCATTTTCATATAGACGGTGTTACTTAATGCCATGCTTAAAGTAATGTTTTGCAGACTCACCTTTATTATTAAATTTCAACCTTTATTGTTGTACATTTATGGCAGAAGCAAAGGGTTAAAGGGGGTTAAAAGAGAAATATCAGAAGTGAACTAAAGTTAATTTTTAAATACTTTTTCCTTCAGACTACCTTTACCACCTGGTGCAGCTTTGTCACTGTGGCAGAACCACAATCTGTTCACTAAGCTCTACTTCACCAAGTTCCCAGTAAGTGTCATCATTTCCTCACATTCTGATGTTTATTGGACATGAAATAATTTGCACAGCTGTCTGATTTGATTAAGAACAATTGCATTTCCTTGGAGTCCTGTTCAATTTCGTCTTTCATGACACTGGATTAATAATGTAGTGGGTAGTGATAAGTGTGTGGTAAAAGGTTGCCCTCTAGTGTTGAAATCTTTACAGAGCCACTTGCAGCCAGTGTTGGGCAAGTTACTCAGGAAGTGTAATATGTTACTCTTTAGCTATTATTAAAAGTAATATTACTTATTACTTAGTATCAAAAGTAATTAGTTATGTTACTCCTTTACAGGAGGAGTCAACAATCAACCAAACTGCATAACTTCAAACGTTCTGCATTCAGGCTGTCAACTGTATTTACATAGGCCTATTAAGGTTTTTGGTCAAGTTTCACATAGGCTTACATTATGAAAAGGACCTGGTGACGCAGATTCCCATAACCATAGTAACTTGCTGTGCCTGGTTGCACAAGGCGAGACAGGAGAGGGACGCAGCTCTGCTCAAAGTGACACGTTGGATGTCATCAATGTTCCTACTCGAATCAAAGCCTTTATATAATGACAATCCTTTCAGCTGTTGAAATGTTTCCCTCTCTGTCGTCCTTCGTTTAGCTTTCTGGCTCGTAGCCGACGTGACGTGACCTGCCCTGACCTGCTGCGTGCTAAATTACGACAAGCGTACACGTCACGTCATCATATAAGAAAGCCTACCTTGGATAAAAAACAAATCACGGGTAACGCCGTAACGCAGCGATATTGGATTAGTAACTGTAATATAATTACTGTTTTGGAAATTGTAATCCCTTACACTACTTGTTACTGTGGAAAGTAATAATATTGCAGTAATATATTACTAAATAATGAGGGTGGTGTTGGCGCAGGGGTTATGACACATGCCTTTGGTGTGGGAGACTCATGTTCGATTCCCACTGCGATACATCAACCAATGTGTCCCTGAGCAAGACACTTAACCCCTAGTTGCTCCAGTGGCGTGTGACCTCTGACATATATAGCAATTGTAACTCGCTTTGGATAAAAGTGTCAGCTAATGACATGTAATGTAACACTTAGACACATAGAGAGACCTCATAAATTCAAATGTAGTCAGATTTTCCGTGTTAGAAGTGAAGGAGGCTCTCCTGACTTGCTCCAAATACCGCAAGGAACAAAATGTAATCATTCCTTTCTGTTCCACCATCAGGGTTACTATGACACTATGGATGCAGGTTTTGTGGATGACGAGGGTTTCCTTTACATCATGTCCCGGTCTGATGATGTCATCAACGTGGCAGGCCACAGGCTGTCAGCTGGAGCATTGGAGGAGGTAGGAGATTCATTACAGAGGAGGTGACACAAAGGTTTTCCCAAACTGTTCTTTGAGGTATTCTTATGTATGTATGTATATGTGTGTGTTTTGCAGTCAGTGCTGCTGCACCCTGCAGTGGGAGACTGTGCTGTGGTGGGTCTAGAAGACACTCTGAAGGGTCTTGTTCCATTAGCCCTGTGTGTACTCAAGAATGGTGAGGCATGACTGAAGTAATATAGAATATCAATGCATTGTGATTCCTGGGTTATTTCGCCACACGTAGTTTTCCTCTTCGATTTGGTGATGTCACCCTCTTTTACCCTTTTATAAAGTAAGATACTTAATCAAAATTAAATTCCACGTGGCATTAAAACCACATGTGCTTGCTTGTGTCATGTGCTGTGTGTCTCAGGTGTGCAGAAAAATGAAGAAGAGATCATAAATGAGATGGTGAAGCTTGTAAGAGACACCATCGGACCCGTGGCTGCCTTTAGGAAAGTGATTTTTGTCCGAGGATTGCCGAAGACGCGCTCTGGCAAAATCCCTCGCTCCTCTTTAGCCAACCTGGTCAACGGCAAGCCCTACAAGGTTTGAAATAACTGCATTATTCCTATCACCAATAGTTTTATGAAAGTTAAGTTCTGCAGGATATAATCGCTGAGGGGGAATATTGTTAGTACATAACATATTTCATGTCTCCTGTGCTAAGCATTACAGCTGCTCCGGAGACAGTAAAGCTAATTTTGAAATTCAGAATTTGAGTAATAATGGTGCTTTAGCATATAACTAACTTTTTATAATATACTATACTATAACTTTTTATGACATTCTATATATCATGCCTTTTTTTGACAATTTTATAACCTACTGTACTATGACTTTTTATTACATTTATGAAATACTATGAGTTTTATTTGCCATACTACCTACCATACTTCAACTTTTTACGTTTTTCAACATCCTATCCTATGACTTTTTTATTTTTTTTCGAAATACTATACTATTAATTTTTTTGACATACTATGACTTTTTATGACATTTTGACATCATACTATACTATGACGTTTTTATTTTTTCCACATACTATACTATGACCTTTTTGACGTCATACTATACTTTGACTTTTTTTTTTTTACATACTTTACAATACAATGTCTTTTTTTCCGACATCCTATACTATGACTCATGATGTTTTCAACACACTATACTATGACTTTGTAAAAATGCAAAACTATAATAACCTTGCTCACAAGCCGGAGGATCGAGGAGTCGAGGAGGTACAAATTTAGGAAATGGGAAAGGGCCTATGAGCTTTTTGTGACTTTTTCGACATACTATACTATGACTCTTTTTCACATATTATAGTATGATATTTTATGACAATTTGACGTCATACTATACTATGGCTTTTTAATTTTTAATCGACATACTTTGACCTTTTTTATGTTTTTTTTTTTCCCAACATACTATACTATGACTTTCTGATGTTTTCAACATACTATATACTATGACTTTTTCGACGACTCACTATACTATGACTTTTTTTCAACATCCTTTACTATGACTTTTTGATTTTTTTCGACATACTAACTTTATTTCGACATAATACTATGACATTTTTTTCGACTTACTGTAAAAAAATTTTTATGATTTTTTTCTACATACTATACTGTGACTTTTTATGATTTTTTTTCCGACATCCTATGGTATGACTTTTATTTTTTTTCGACTATACTGACTTTTTTCAACATCTTATACTATGATTTTTTTCGACATACTATACTGACTTTTTTATGATTTTTTTTTTCTTCAACAACCTATACTGACGTTATGCTGACGTTTTTATGAATTTTTTTTTTGACATGCTATCCTTTGACTTTTTGACATACTATAACCTTTGTTACTTTTTCAACATACTATTGTGACTCTTGTTTGACATTTTGACGACTTACTATACTATAACTTTTTCTTACATTTGTTATGACATGTATCTAATTGTAAGTATGTTAAAATGTTTTTGCATTGTATAGAGTACAAGTATGTACCATTCAATGATTGCTTTTGCATTAATTAGTGTGGTAACTCTAAGTTTTCTTTGTATTTAAATTATTTATTATATCCATTAGAATTTACTAAAACAATATTTTCCCCACAGATCACTCCAACCATCGAGGATCCAGAAGTCTTCAAAGACATCGAAAGGCAGGTAGAAAAAGCTCTGAGCACTCGCTGAGCCTGAACTCACTCCAGGTGCTGCAAATTTAAACTAAAATGTGTGAACCTTCTTATAAGTCAAGTTGAAGGTAGACCTCGATGTCAGTAAGTTTTACAGGGCTAATATTTCCATTTGTATGTAACCTGAAACTATACTGCATAGTCATAATTAATGAGCAGAGGCAAGGTACGGCTACTGTAAGTATAAAATAATGCCCTTGAGCCATAAACATGTTGAATGGAGAAATAATGAAGAAAACTCATTTACTGACAGTAGTTTTCTTTTTTTTTATTGACAATGAAAATTTGCTTGCTCACCACTTAGTTTTGACCGAAGTACAAGAAGTAATAAATAAAAAAATGGACACAAAATAAAATGATTCATTGTTCGTGCAAATTGAAGATGTAAAAACAAATTAAAAAGGGTAAGACTTGAGTCGTCCATCAGAAATAAGTAAAAGACAGATAACAGGGCTGTACAATAGGTTACCCTGGAAACGCTGACATAAACAAAGAGTTAACAGTTACACTCATGTAAGTCACAGCAAGCAACAGGTTTGTCATTAAATGTCACCTCACTTCAACATGGTCACATACACTCTACGCACACTATGAGCTAAAGCAGTCTGTCTTTTAGTTATTTCCTTTTGTTTTGTTAAAGTAGTGTCTGAGGGGTGGGGGAGAAGGCCAGCTTGGCTGAGTGTGTAGTTGTCCTTTGTGTTAATGTATCGCCTGACAAAACATACAGTACAACAAGTGACAGCTTCTATGAATGACGTTCTGCTTTTTTGTTCTCTGAGAAGAGGTTTTTGTGCAACTTCGGAGAGCAATGGCGCCTCTTGTTTTGTCCTTGGCTACTAAATAGTCTGTTGAGTTGATGCGGTTGTATCAAAGTGCTTGTCATGTCATTCCAGTGCATTGACATGTCCTCTTAAAATGCTCCTTTAGGACAGCGAGTCCATAAGAAAGGAAGTTTGTTGGTGCCAGAAATGGGGCTCAGAGTGTTTTTTGTCACCACTAGAGGGCAGGTTTTCACACCACATCCAGTGTCTTTCTCTCTTGATGGTGCAGCACAGGTTCATCGTCATCATTAGCACAATGAAAAAATAAAACCATATGTACAAAATGATCTAGAGAGGACAGGGTAATATGGAGACAGTTTTAAGAGCAGCATATATTAATCTATGGTCCACTAAATGAGGTGGCAGGGATGTTTTTTGCACAAACTCTGAATATCTTTTTTTTTTTTATACATGTGTGTGTGTATATATATTTATATTTAAAAAATGGCATTTATTTACAGATAACCCACACATCTCCTGTAGAAGAAATACACAGTACGTTATGCTGACAACGGGGCAGCCTGCAGGACAGTTTAGCACCGGCATCTGGTGCCCACATAAGGAGGAGAAGTAGGTCGGGGAAGGGGGTCAGAGAGGAGAGGAGGGCTTCTTGGCAGTGCGTGTCGTCAGAATGGTTTGTTCCTCGGCCGGTTGGCCTGTCCACCAGCTCCGCTAGTTAATCTCCATTCAGAACTGTACCTGAAGGGAAGCAGAATGAGAAGTTTTCAATAGGGGTACTGTAAAGTTGACAAGGTTTCTAAAGAAAATATGGAAAAACCTAAATTATAACATGCCAAGAATGTAATTGGAATCGGTCAAATTTGTGCCATACTGGTTGCAGCTTGGAAGGTGACTTTGGAAACAGCAAAGTAATCGTTAACCATATATACTGCTAATTTAGTTCTTTAGAGCAGTATGAAATGTGAACTTTTGACCTTCATTTTTCAGCATTCTCTAAACAAGATGGATCACATATTTACAGAAATACTCAGTGATTGTAAAGTTCAGTCCTTAGGAGCTGTGCTTTTCTAAATATCCAAGTATCTTCTGTGTGAATGTTTTGCAAAGAATCTTAAAAAGCAGAGTCTGAAATGGAGGAAGTGATAAAGTCGCAAAGGTGTTTTTTTCTGGGTGCCTCTATGCAAATCGTGCGCTGTATTCGTTTGTGGTGTTGATAGCTTAAAGCAGTGGAAAAAAGATGAATACTTTCAGCAGCTAAAGGTGAGATATTCTGTGTGCAGAAAATAGTCATACCATCAGTTTTTGTTTCCTGTGCACATATACAGAATTGAACCCTTTGCTCTCACTGATCTTTGCACTGTATTCTGTCTTCTTTTCTTTTGCTGTGTGGGAGTGCTGATGAAATCCTTAGAAACAGCCTGCAGGGTGCTTCATGGGATGAGCAAATGATTTGGAAACAAAGTTATAGTTATAAAGATGAATCTCGCACAAACTTTTTCCCATGAATCAACTGATCCTCTCTTATATGATAACTGTAGGCAGAGCATTATATCATATTATAATATGGGTCTACTGTGCCTCTAACTTCTGCACTTATTACATTCTGGAGGCTTGTAATGATGTTGATCCAGGAGTGAAATAAGTCTAAACTGGTAAATGTACTGATAGCAGCCTACCTACTGTAACACCTGTGGCGTACACTTTAAGAAACTGACATACTATAATGACTCTTTGACTTTGATGAAATATTTAAAGCCTACTATGAATTTTGTTTTTACTTTATTACATACTATACTATGATTTTTGACATTTTTATAATCTATTACTATGATTTTTTACTTTGACAGACATACTATGACTTTGGAGATTTTTTATGACGTACTAAACTATGACTGTTTAGAATATTTTATGACATACTATGACATTTTTACTCTTCTATGAATTTCTTTACTTTGATGACTTACTATGACTTTTTCTTTTTCGACATACTATGACTTAGACTTTTTATGATTTTTTTTGACATACTATATGACTTTTTTCACGATTTCTTTCTGTCTCTACTTTCTGATCCCTACAGAGTAAACTATACCTGTTATAAAGGGAGTTGAGAATGAGGAAGTAATTTTGTACATAGCGGTCAGCTGTCTTCCTGGGCTTTTCGTGCTAAACAATGCATCCAGAGCAGAATTCAGTGTTCTCTTTGCCGCTTGCATTTGCATCAGGTTGTCACTACAGATGCAAAGAGACAGCATATCAAATCAAAGCAAATACTTGAGATTACACTTTTTCACTGCACCTGGCAGTACAAAGAAAACAGTTGGAAATAAAACTAGGGCAAGCTCACTTTGTAATCTTTAAAGTCCTGATAAGTCCCACGACAAGGCCTATTTTTTGGAGCCTTGAACTATCATCATCATACAAAGGAACTTTGTTAATTTGTCTCTGTGTAAGGTACCTCCTCATTTATTTGAAGCAAATTTCTTCACTACCGACTCATCTTTTTTAGCCAAACATTAAAGAGCAGACATTAGTGTGAGACGGTGGCTCGCTGCTAGCCCTGCCGTCTCCTATCACCTTATCACAGCTAGCTCGCAAAAACAGCACAGGCTCGCCAAGTCGATGAGACAAACACTTATTTTGGGAAACAACTCTTTTCTCTAACCCAATATCTGTTTTAAGTACTTCTGAAGAAAGCGGTGTATTTAACAGAGCGAGAGTCTGTGTTGTGTTACATACAGCGTACAGTTTAAGGTCCCTCTCTTCCTCCTCTCAGCAGGAATAGGTTCTCACCGTGGAGCTGTCCAGCCGCTGCACTGCAGACGGTCCAACTGTAGGGGGAGACAGCGAGAGAGAAAGAGCTTTAAGTCTAAATATTAAAGCCTCAACATTATTACATTGAGTGACAAGGAGACATTCCTCCACTTGGCCACCACCCCAAATATGTGCCACGAGATTAGACGTCCTCAACGGTACGAGTGAGATCACAAGCAAAACATGTTTCTCACACAACAGAGCTTACTTGTAGTGTCACCCCTCAGAAGAGAAAGCCATGTATCACGCACTCAAAGGAAGTCTTCATTTTGAGTGGATAACAGCAGCAACAAGATTTGAGTGTATTGTGGATGTCACAGACCAGGGAGCACAGAGAATAGAGACAGAGGAACACAGGAAGGCTGTTTCAGTGTCACCGGGAACACTTTGTTAGAGGAGAACACTGGCCGAAATCAGTGCAGTGGGATGATTTCCAGACGGGTATCACAACCTCAGGTGGCATAATACACTCTGCATCCCTTTTAAAGGATAATTTCCAGTTCATTACAACTTGGATCTTTGAGCTTTACTGTTCATTCTTGGCCTTGGAAACAGCAGTTGACTGAACAATCTCAATTCAAGGACCACTTAGTCCAAGGTGCTCATAATTATTATAATTTTTTTTTACATTTACAGTTCCAAGACAAATGAACAAACTAAATCTAATAATGTGGTTGAGAGCTCTAAAACAAGTGAGTAATTAGTCTTATTTTAGTAGTTTTGACCATCGTTCCAATTGGCATTAATACCTTTGAATTTAAGCAAGTAAATTGCTGAGACCTGGTAATGCGGCGACATCGCTAGAAAAAAGTAAGAAGGGGCAAAATACATTAACAGTCAGACGATAATACAGCTTTCAAACAAATCCACCAGTTGGGAAGTACTATTTCGGAAGGTGAAAATGCAGGCAAACTTTACCATTTTTATCCAAACTGTCCGTTGTAAACATCCTGCTCGAGGAAGCTTTGACGTTACCGTACTTTCCTGTGCAGTCAGCCGAGCCGGGCTTGCATTTTTCGTTGCGTTCACTTTTAATTTAACCTCAAAGTAAAGTGGTTTAGACAATCTGGCTTAATTGTTAACCTGTGATATATATATATATTTTTTTTCAATGTCACTGTGTTCCCAGATCACAACTGTTACCTTGAGTACATTGTAATCAGAACAAATTAAAATGATGACCGAAACTACAAGAACAAGAACTAAGTTGTAATGACCCGGAATCCTTTAATAAAAGCCCATTTCAGCCAGTGTCCTCTTTTAACATCAGAGGGATGAGAAATGACACAAACTGTCAGTTTGAGTTCTTGAGACATCCAGTTACCTATGTAAAGCTCCTGATTCAGGCCAACTTACATAGCACTGCTCAGCCACCTTTTGCTTTCCTGCTCAGCTACTGTAACTTCAAGGGTTACGCCAGCAAGCATGGGTCTTAATCCATAACTTGGCCCTCTAGCTTTTACAACCAGGGTGACTAAACAACTATTTTGCAACTTTGCAAAACGACACCCTTGGGAGTTGGATATCAGAGAGACTGAAGAGTAGTAGAGAAAGAGGTGAGAGACCACAGAGAAAAGGAGAGATACAGTGGTTGGCAGAGACCATGTGAAGGGAAGGAGGGTGTATATGTAGAATAATAAGACACGCAGGGCCAACAAGCCCAGAACCCTCAGAGGGGCATAGCTGACCTTGAAACCAATCCAAATACATGTCGTCAGGACTGTCATCCAGCGCCTCATAGAGGACTGCGGAGCAGCCATCACAGAGTCGGAGAGAACAAGAGACAGAGTCACAACACAGCAAGGAGCAGCTACTCCTGCGCTCAGGTGGGGTGTACAACAGGTGGATTTAACCTTTGCTTTGTAGCTGCCTTTGGAAGCCACTTTTCAGAAAATATCCATCTCTAACAAATGTCATGCACTATAACAATAACACCAAGTACTGAAATAACAATCTGCCAGTGGATGAATGAAGGTGCAGGGACAGGCACTTACCCTCAGGGGGCAGTCTTCGGGAGTGACCAGACGTGGCGGTGAGACGGAATCCAGCAGGGAGCGTCTCCGCTGATCCGGGCATCATACTTATACCGTGAACGTCTCTGGGCGGGAACTGCCTCCTCCACGATGGACCTCGGAAGTCTTTGTCTTCACACTGATGGACAGATAAAGGTCATTCACGTTTTGTTTAGGCACAAAAGGTAAATACACAGTCGATAATAATAGCCCATAAATCATGTAGGAAAACACTTCACTTTCAAATTGGCCTCACTCAAAGTGATAGGGTGTTAAAGAAAGAAAGGTTATTGATTTCTCTGTTTATATGTTATTACTTCAGGGCTAAGATGACTAATGAAATGAAAAATAAATAAAACCACTAATGTAAAAGGCCTAAGTGATTGGAAGTGAAAGTAAAAAGTGTCCAACAAGGACCACTGCATTAAAAAAAAAAAAAAATCTTGCTTATCTTGCTTTGAGTGTGCAGACTTGTTGACGTTAGCTGTGATAAGGTTTACCTTGTCTATTTTCAAAATAATTGCATTTAGCCAATTTAGGTCACCGTAAGGGATAAGCAACATTCTTGGAATAGGACTTCTGCATCTTTAAATCTGAACAAAACATATTTACAACTATTGTACTGGCTATTGTATGTGAAAGCTCTTATGAATACATAGTAATCACTGTGAGCCATTTAAAAATATAGTTCATGTTTTCAGGGCATTATTGATGGGGCAGCTTCATTTAACTGGTCTGGATTTACAAACGAAATAAAAACCAGAATTAAAGATCTTGTGACAGTGTGTAACTAATTATGTTTAAAAGTGTAATTGTTGCAAGTGATCTGAAATGACCATTTCCCCTCACAGCGGCGTGAGGTCAGTCTTGTGGTTAATAGTTGAGCTCACCTCATCCAGTCTCCTGTCGGTGCCCAGCGCCAGCATATTATTGTACTCTCGCTCCAGAATCTGACGTGCCTGAGGGGGTGGGAAAAAAAACTCAACACATTCCGATTTCCACAAAGCCAGCTATTTTTAGCAGAATGGTAACAGAGGCAGCTGACACATTACGTTATTCGCGCTGCATATCCATTTTACCTGAGTATAGATGAGATGAGCAGTAAAAATTCACAGGGCAACCTGCCAGATTGACAGTTGGCAAATCTGCATGTTCTGATTTAGATTCGACCAGCTTTTTGAAGGCTGATACCGACATAGCTCTACTTTTGGACTGAAGCTGGTGAAAGACAATATTCCTGCCCACATTTAGCCCCTATAAATTTGACTTGACGATGCCATACAAAAAGTAAAAAAAATAAAATAAATGTTCGGTGTTTCCGTATGCAGTGTGGAAAAGCTATGAAGTGACATTCAGACCAGACATTGCTGATGGACATCAGATTTTTGGCAAAACATCGGTCTAACCTCAGTTTGAATTCAAAACAGTTGCAAAGTCAAATGTACCTGTCGTTTTTTAACAGTCTGATCAAGGCAAGTGTTGGCGCAGCTATAGTACCTGAGTGTTTTGGTTGGGGATCTGGAGGAGTAGCGCCAAACTGCTATAGTCAAAGTTGTCATCCAAGGCGACCAGAGCTCCATGCACACCGCTCTCTAGCAGGATGTTGGCGTAGTCTCTCAGGCCTATGCTCTGCACCCAGCGGATGACTCGCTCATTACTCCACACCAGTACATCTGCACACACACAAGTACAGAAATCTCATGTTAAAGCTTGATCTCTTATTTATTTATTCACAGGATCTTGTTTTTGCTTTGTTATGATGATGATTGTTTTGTTTTTTTTTGGGTACGCTTGCCTCTCATTTCATGCTGGCTATGCTCCCTGCGTCTCTCCAGTTCCTTCCTGTCATAGTTGAGCTTCTTCAGACCCATGATTCCATACTGTAAACTTGTTCTGGTGTTAGAAAATGACACATATACACAGACGTGATGGGAGAAACGTTTTTGTCATCCATTTGCACACACACACACACACACACACACACACACACACACACACACACACACACACACACACACACACACACACACACACACACAAACACAACACACACACACACACACACACAAAAAAACACACACACACACACACACACACACACACACACACACACACACACACACACACACACAGCCTAAAACATCCATAACAGAAAGAGTTACTGAAACTCAATGAAAACCATCCCATCTAAAAAAATGTAATATCTTACGGGGATTTTAGTAATATCTATGATTGATTCTGTCTGCTGACAGGTGAGCTGAGTCCAGTACCTGTGGAAGCTGTCCACCATTTTGAGATGCACCCTAAGGTCCTTCTTGGTTAGGTGGTCCAGCATGCGCGCGTCCACCAGGCACTCCATGAAGTAGCTGCGGTACTGAGGTAGTCCTAGACTGGGCAGCCACTCGTTCCCTATCCACTCATGGTTCATGTCGCCATAAGCTAGAGTCTGATAGAGAAGACATAAGTCAGCACACTTGATTGTACTGGATACATGCTCATATTGGCTGTAAGATGTCATCTGTAATAAATGTCATAAATGGACAGACAGCAGGGTTTCCCCTTACCTGTGCCCAGCTGCCCTCTTCTGAATCGGACTTCTGATTGAAACAAGGACAAGAAAAAAAAAGTATACTTAGGACAGGAAATGAAGGCCCACATTTTTCTATAACAAATCCTGCATCTGCATCCAAATGTCCCTTAAAATGTTAAACTCAGCTGATAACAGTGCATGAGTGCATGCTGAATGAACAAGGGAAATATCAGACAATATAAAGGTGCTCTAAGCGATGTTGGGTGACGTTACTTCTTGTTGACGTTCAAAGTATTTTCAAACAAAACGGAGACTAGCTCACTCCTCCCTCCTCCTCCACCCTTCTGTGCTTCAGCGCACTAACCCCTGAATGCTGGAACAGGATTTGTGTATGTTTGTATGGTCCAGGTTGGACCACTTTGTTTTTGTTGGCGTGTGTGGAGCCTGGGCTGTCTACAGAGACCGCGGTTTTTACAGTGTGTTTAGGGGACCGGCAGCTCGGTGAGGTGAGGTGATGTTTGCTGTATGTGACAAAAAATGTTGTAGCCTAAAAAACGCGTGACATCGCTTAGAGTACCTTTAAGCAAAAGTTTGGTCATAGTGCTCCTGCATCAAAGAAAAAGCAAGATGAAGGAAGAAAGTTTCTTCTTACCAACCGCTGCTACGTTTTCACAAAGCTGGACTAACGACAAGAAAGGCTTGTGGGAGTTACTGCTGAGCAAGTTAAAAGGCAAGAAAGCTCAGATCTAAATGGCATGAGAATTGGTCTCCAGAGGGATATTTTTTTTAGCCCTCAGATGTGGCCTGGCCTGACAGTTCGCATTTGAAAATAGGTTACTAATGGGTCAAAATGCTGTCCCAAAAATGGTATAAGATTGGCTTTTAGCTTTTTAGGTCCTGAAGCCAGATTGGAGATAAGGCACATCAGGTGTGATGTATGTATGTTTTTATTTTGACAAGGGGAGCATTAGCTTTAGATTAATGCATTAGAATGAGGTAATAGCCTGTATTTTCTGTAAAAAAAAAAAAAAAGAACATGATTTGGCATTTCCATGAGGTGAAGGCACTGATGGATTTACAATCCAGTTATTGATTGTACTAATTAAAATGTGATGGTCACAATGTATTACTTTCCTTCCATGGCACATAATTGAAAAATCTACTACATGGCCACAAATACTCGCCCATAGCTTGAAACAGTCTGCACTGATGGAGAAGCTCAAATCTCACTGCACATCAGATCTCTGGAAGTTTTTTCTTCATTTCTGCGTGAGATAAGAGTTCTTTTGGATACAAATGCTACATTTAACATCTAGCTGGCAGGCAGACTCACTGATGTGCACTGCAGGCCTGAAGAAGCCAAGTGCAATAAAATGACTTCGAGATCTGGTGTGTGGTGAGTTTTGGGTGGTGTTTTAGTAACATTACCGCAGAAATAAACCGTCTAGCCCATGACCTTTCATAATGGAGATGAACTGAGTCAAACGACAGCAAAAATTGACACACATCTTCACTGAGCCATCAGCAGCAGCAAAAGGCTTCAGGCCAAACACTAGTTAGTATATCATGGACAGAGGATCCTCCGACTAAAATGCAGTTTAAAAAAATGAGTGTTGATAAGAGGCCCACAGATCAGGAAATTAAGCATGCCTGCTCCATCAGTCACCACCCAGGTCTCTCCTCATTCAATCCCTCCGATAACCACTATCACTCCCCAGACACACATGACTGACGGCGACTGAAGGACACAAGGGGACTGACCGTTTTGGAAGGGGCTGCCATGGTCTCCATCTCCTCATGGGTCAGCCATACATTGCCTGAAGGCTACAAGGGGCAGAGCCCAAGAGACAGAGCAGCAGCAGCGGGGTTGGTAGTAGAGGTCCGGTAGGAGGGGCAAGCAGTGTTAAAGAAGAAGAGCAGCACCACTGTAAGCCAATAGTGTTATAGCATCACAGTCAGATCATGAACTGGCCCCAAACCCGCCAGGGGTCAAAGGGCATAGGAAGAGGACAAAAACACAACACAGTACAGTACAGCACAGCACAGAACATCCCAGTTTCGGAATACAGTACATGTACCACAAATAACAGACAGTTCCCATGCACAACAAGGAAGACCAAATAAAGTAGTACTATTAACACCAACATACACATACAGCACCCATTACTCATCCCTCTCAATCTACATTCTTACTAGTAAAAGGTCGATTCACTCAAATTACAGAAAAGCACTTCTCTCTAGTCTCTGTATTTAATCCACAAAACATGCGGCCCATATTTTACTGGGGACTACTTCTTCAGTAGAAAGTATTCCCAATCAAAGCTGTTGACACTGGACCCTATTAGGGTGAAGGCAGAAATTTCAGCACAGATGAATCCAAAACTATCTCTAACAAACACTTGAAGTAACTGAAATTATGTTTCATGTAATTTGTGTGACTCAACCCTTTTATTCTGCACCGTTGGAGCAGCAGTGATTGTTCTGCAGTCTCAGTGGAGCACTCCTTCACTGCATGTTCGAGGGGGGGGGTCCAGTTGTAACAGCGTCGGTAAAGTGACCAATTCTTTCCCCTCCCTCAAACTTCTGCACGACATACATGCCAAAGCATATTTACAAGGTCAATTAACTCCCCTCTTTTTAAGTGTGGCGTTTTGTTAAGTGCGACAACAGGCAGAGCGCCCGTCACAGTTAAGGGGGGAGTTTGTGATCGGACGTGTGGAGTTGCATGCTCTGTAATGAAAGTTTTATGAGGTGTGGAAGTGGAGCTTAGTGGTAGGTGATAGGGTGAGGTAAAGGGGGAATGAGGGGGAGCATAAAATAGTACTGCTAGTGTTATTTTACAATGGGAGAAGACAGGAAAAGTGCAAGAGCTCATGAGTTATGACTCTGGCATGTATAGATAATATTGTGTAGAGACTAAAAACACAAATTAATATTCTCAACTGGGTTTATATAACTTCTCATGGTTGTATGATGTATGGTCTGCATTTGTGTACCTTCAGAATTAAGCACATTATTCATTGCTCTGCAGTGTGAACAGTCACTATCGTTAAGGAGCAGCAGAGTCCTTAGAGACCGTATGCAATTACCATGACAACAGGGAGTTACAAAAGCAACTGTGGTGTGGAAGGACTGGAGAGCTAAATTGCAGCACGCAATGGAGCAATGTTCTGAACACCGGGCCATCACTGACTCCCACTGTAATATTCACTTACTTTTGACAAAGACTGTTGGATTCATAATGTGCTGGATGTGATCGTAACGGCTCTCGTTCGTTAAGAATTTGGCTGTTGTCACCCGCCAACACACGTGTCACTCATGTCTGGAGGCATTGTGCATGTAAGCAGAGAGGACAATCAGTCATACAAACATTTGTCAGAGCTGATCTGGAGGCAGAAATTATGCCATTTTATTTTTAATAAGTAATTCTGCCTAAATAACTGGAAGCCTGTAAAACCACAAATATTTGATGTGCTGGTAGGTGGATTTAGTTATTCTCTAACATAGCCAGTCTAGTTGTTTCCCCGTTTTCAGTCTGTATGCTAAGCTAAGAGGCTGCTTGTTCTTGCTTCATATTGAACAGTAAGATCAAATTCATCCATCCATCGCCGAGAAAGTGAATAAGCAAATTTCTCTAAATGTCCCTTTAATAAACATTTTGGAAAGGCTAGCATGCTAACCTAGGCAAGTCAGTTCACAGTTATTCCAGTTTCATAATGAACAGACAGAAGTTATATGTGTATTGATCTTACCTAATTTTCAGCAAGAAATAAGTGTAGTTCCTAAACATTTTTAAATATTTAAATCGTTATGGCAGCTCCTTTTATTCCATTTCTACTCCGCTAAATTATGAGATTACTTCTTCCTCCTGACCAGCTCCGTCTCCAACAAATGTTTGTACAACTAAAATTCTAGTCTGCGTCCATGTTCCCATATTTTCTGTACAACTCACGGTTCTGGAGGTGGGCGGTGCAGAGGGGCTGGTGAGGGAGACCATTTCCTGGATGGCCAGGCGAAGTTTGAGGCGGTGCAGAGGGTTACTGATACCGATCTCCCTCTGGATCTCGGTGTCAGAGAGGGCCGACATGATGGCTCCGCTCTTCACGTTGGCGCGACACGCCGCCACGTACCAGGCCGGCATTCCCAACCACAGCTTAACGACAAAGAGGAGACAAAGGAGCACGGGTTGTTGAGTTTGACCAGATTGAAAGTAGTATTTGCCTTCTTCTAAAAATCTCAAATATCTTGACAGGATTTGGTTTAGTTAATTCTATATTTACGGTGTGATGAAACAATTTGATTTTATTCAACTAAAATACTTATCTATACTTTTATCAGTAGTTCTTGCATTTTCGTCAGCATCCTGGGTTTAAGCAGAGAATTTTGTCCCTTGATAGTCAACATGCTGTTACACAGGATTTTCCATCTTGCCAAGAATTTGATAGGTAATGTGAGCACAAAATGCCGCCATATCAGCAGCTCAATAATTATCAGCAAGTATCAGCCCCCAATAAACTGGAACATTTTGGTCCGAGGTTGGGGAGTCCTGAATTGGCTGGTGGCTGTAGGTCATCAAGTGAACATCAGGGGGCAGTAGAGTTTCTATAATTCATCTTTTTCTACTGTTTAATCAAATGTGTTCAGTTAGTCCAAAAATATCAGTCAGAGGAACTGAGTGATTCACTACATTAATTCATCTCCAAATGATTTATCATAAATTGGAACTGGGGTCATAGCCTAATGAAACTTCCTCATAATGGATCTAAGCAAACCAACAATATAAACACATTACAACGACTGTATGATTGAATAGCTTATTTCATCAAGTCAAAGATGCGTTGCAGTGAATGTTTGATGTCAAACAGAAGACCAGTGCCTTTTAGGTCTTACAGAGAACACGACACTTATGCATGATTAATATTAAGGGAAATGGGACTTTGAATGAGTTTAGTCTGAATTCTATGCAATATTCTGCATGTTATTTGAAGACAAACATGGTAAACTGTGGGCCAATCAACAGGGAGCTTCTGCGTTATAAAAGTAAAGCTCTTGGGTCTTTACGCGACACCTTTAGTACTTTGCAATTGAATATATTTGCAAATGAAAATCACCTAATAGAGATCAACCAACAAAAAAAATTTGACTACTTACCTCCAGCCAGGCTACAACTGTAGGGCCATCCCATTGGGCGAAAGGTAAACCCTTTCTCCTGGCCTCCTCCAATAGCTCGTGTCTGAAGGTGGGGACAGAGGAGACTTTGTATGAACATGTGTACTTGTACATCGTAATATAAACACATTTTCACTCTGATACAACACCACACCCTCTTAAACTCTCTCTCATCCGCACTCCAGCACACTGCTTTTCACAAATCCCTGCAGTCAGTGTCGTGTCTGTGTGCGTGTGTTTCTGCGCAGGACTGTGTGTGTGTGTGTGTGTGTGTGCAGGACTGTGTGTGTATAATACATGGGAGGAGAGTACTCAAACACATTTTATCTCCTAGTCCAGCCTGTACACTAAGCGTGTTGAAAAGAGCAGCGTTTTATCATTCATCTCTGTGCTGTCAGAGAGTGGCGCAGACAAGCACACAACTGTAGCTACACTCACTCACACACACACTCACTGGCTTTGTATTACTGCATTTCTGAGGGCATTCACTGAATGAATTCATTCCCTGACATTCCGTACTCATACACCTACAGTATTTATAATCTTAAATACACTGCTAGAAAGTTGAACCAGCCCTGTGTGCCCAAATGTATTTGCCTTGTATGTTTTTTTAGGGTTTCTTTAGCAAGATATCTTAACTACTTAATACATTTTGATGATATTAGGTGGGTTTTAAGGCCATCGGCCAAGAAACAAGCGTTTTTTGGTGCGGAAATTACCACCACCACATGGTCATTTTGATGCACTTTTTTTCTACAAATATAAAAAACATTTCCCAACGGTGGCTCAAAGTCAATGTTTAAGCATTACCATCTGCTCATGAAGACTGTGTTATACTGTCGAAAGTTATATCATATACTTGGGTGACCCAGAAAAACAATACGTGTTGCCTGCTACTTGTAGGTATGGCCTATTTGTAATCAGCTTCGTAGACACTACTGTGAAACGCACAAGGCGCCGCATTTGCAATCAGATTAAGATGATCGGTGCATATTTCAACTCTGAGGAAAACTGTGAAATTTGATTGCATAGTGTATTTAGGGGGCGTTACAGCAACATAACCAATTGAAATACCTATAACTCATTGGTCAATCTGACTCACTTAATTTGGCACCATTAATACTTGCACAGAGTTGTAATTTTCCTTATTCCAGTCTCCAACTGCGTATTTTAATCCAGATGCAGATTGAAAATGTGTAAATATTTGATTAAAATAACACATTTAGAGGATTGTACATCCTTGGTGGAGGTACTGTATGTTTCTTATGAGAGCAAATATAACACACTCATACACACATACACCTGGTAGGCACTGTGCTGCAGTGAACCTGGACACTACATTGCTAATCTAAGCACATTTGCCCAACTCATCCCAGTTCAGCCACTCCGAATGTATTCTGCTGAGAGAGATTGTTTTCACACAGATACTTTTGTTAATGCAGTTTTTGAATCATGCAGCAGTGTATTTTTTAAAGGTAACTTTTCTTCACAATGTCTGGGCTGCGCTCCATGTTTTTTTTTTTGTTGAAGTATAACCTAAGAGCTTTTGTTTTGCCTCACTTGCCGGTGCCGAATTACTCAGAGCAACGTCATTTGCACCTTATCGACAAAGAGCAGTAAATACATGCTCTTGGTCTGTCATACACAGAGCTATTTTTATTGTGCCGAATCCTTCCACTCTCAACCAGACACGGATAACTTATAAACAGCCTAAAAATGCCCGACAAACGGGACCAGGGAACGCACTCGTACTCACACCCACACGCCAAAAACAATGCAGTTCTTATTGAATTTGGTGAACACATTTCATAACAAAAAAACGCATTCCCTGAGTGTGTTGTCAAAGAACTTTGACAAATGGAAAGAGTGGGCTTAGTAATAAACATGATACATGTAGCACTCAGAGCGTTGAAGGCCTCAGTACAGTGAAAGGGCACTTAAACACAGAATACATGGCATACAAAGGCCTACAGGTAACAAAGGAAATGTGTTTGTCCAAACACAACCAGGTACATTCACTGTCTTATCTATCCAGCACATGTTTTATGTTCAGGTCACGTCTAATGCATGGAGAAATACATCCACTGAACATAGCTGGGGAAAGGGAAGTAAGGAAACAGTTATGACAAATCATACAAACAAAAAGAACATTTGACATTCCCATAACCAGATATTACAGCTGGTTATTTCACACAAATAGATAGAGACACATATAAGGAGAGGAAGACATTCCGGGTATAAAAATTGGGCCCCAGTTTTAGCGGCGGCACATTCTCTTTCCAGCCATGGATGCAGCTGCCATTGAACTGTAAAAAGGGGGGAAGAAACGTCTTCAGATGGTAAATGACAAAAAGAAAGAAAGAACGCAAAGCCGTTGTTAACAGCCATGAAGGATAGAGAGGTACATCGATAGATAAGAGACGTCAGCTTTGGCACTGGTCTTTCGGGAGAGGACGGATGGCGGACAGACAGGAGAGATGGCAGACAGGGCAATATGGCTGAGACAATGGTCATATCCAGGAGGTTCAGTCATACATCCTCGCAACTTACCCGCTTTGTTAGAGTCAGAGGGTGATGAGAGGGAGAGGAAGGGTAAGAGAGGAGAGAATCAGAGAGCAAAGAAGGGAGAGAAAGAGAGAGAGCGACGGGGAGACAAAAGTACAAAAAATGTTAATGAGTTAATTGGCAATTAAGGATACGGCTGCAAACAAACACATGCGCGCACACACACACACACACACATCTCACAATGGAGGACATTCGTTTACAGGAGCATCTGTAGACCGGTCCAAAAAAAATAAAAAAATAAAAAAGTAATCTTCTACAATGCAGTTCTGACCACATCTCGTGCAGCAGAGGAAATGAGAAAATGCACTGAAACACAGCAAGACCCCCTCCATGGCCTTACATTCAAATGCTCAGTTACATTCAGATACTTGTCGTTACCTCTCGAAGAAAACAAAATAAGAATAAAAAAACACACCCAACAATGAGAACCACAGTGGTATTGATCGATCAAGATGCTGAAATGGAAATAGTGCAGGCAGCTCAATGGCATGCAGTGTGGAGGAGGAGGCACCAAGATGCAAGGTGGTGGTGTGGCCTTAATCCCGGACACTGCTATGAAGAAGTCAGTGCAGTGGAAGAAAAACAACACATTTGTCAACATACAACACTCTCTATTGACTATATGGGAGGCAAAGTTATTTGTCATGACAACTCAATGTGCACTTCGAGCAAATGACATTCATCATTTGGCACTGGGGCATGGCAAATGCACACACGCACACACGCACGCACATACACACACGCGCGCGCAAACACGCGCGCACGCACGCATACATTCTGCAAAAGTCCTGCTGAAACATTTGCGAGTGGTTTCCCCCTTTTCCTGCAGGGCAGAACACACCAGATCTGACTGTGAGCGTAATTTATGGGCGGTTTGTTGGGAAAGCCGTCTATAACTTCAAAATTGACAAAGTAGCTTTGTGAGATTAATTGGGTTTTCGCCCGGATCAATAGTCTGACTTTGGCTCTGTGTCTGAATACAGTGATGCTAATCTCTGCTCCAGCTTCTGCTTTCTATCGATCCTGCCCTCAGTGTGGGTTATGATATTGCATATACAGTGCAGCCGTGCTTTCATAGAGGGAGAGAGCTTGAGGTAAACACAGGAGGTGGGTGTAATAGCCTCTGTCTGTGTGTCAAAGGTCAGATTGGACTATATATACTGTAATGTAGCAGTGAAAAGGTCTAAAAAGATACAGCTAGATGACTTCCAAACACAAAGCTTCTGTTAAAATAGGACTATGAACTTCATATGGCCATTTGTACAAGCAGCTATTTTAAATGGACACTGCTGGCTGTGAATACATAGAGCCTACTAAAGGACTATTTGGATGCTTGGGTGACTAGTGATGCGGTTCTGTGGACAAAGCTTACTTCTTTTTCAACCTGCGGTCCTTCTCAGCCTGAGTTCCCAGCTTGCCCACCCCCATGTCCTGGCCTGCCATGTCTGGGTCCATCATGGTCGCTGAGAGATGAAGAGGATATCGGTGAATACAACCTGATTCTGTATGATACAAAATAAATAAATACTAAAATGTTCTCATAAGTGACTGTATTTACCATTATGGTCTCTCTTTTAAATTACGAATTACATATAATTCAGTGAATGTCGTTCACAACTGATATGATACAAGATGATTTGATGAGTTTTTTCAGGAGCAGAGTGTAGGAGCATCTAGTTTCTGTCTAAGTATGCATAAACATGGTCTTACACTGCATTATTATTATGTTTTACTACTATGGTATTATACTGTTATTACTACTAGTATTAGTATCAGTTATACCAGTTTCAGAAGAGCTTTAGTGCCCCATTGAATTTACTCAAGAGAGACCATTTTAGCATTCTCCCAACAATGGTACAATGAATCTAAACTATGCAAATAAGGTATTAGTTGAAATATGAGTATTGTTGAAACAGGTCTCCAGTGCCCACCTTGTGGATCTACCATGACATGTCTGTGTGCCAGATGTGCCATTCTGCCCTTCTCCTTCTTGCCAAAAAGCCGTCCGATAGAGGATTTGATGCCCTTTTTCTTCGGCTGCTTGTGGAGGGAGTCTTGGCTGCTGGCTACACTACTCAGTGCACTGGCCTCAGCCTCCAGAGAGGACACGATCCTGAGGACGGACACACACGGACACACACACAATACATGAGTAAAGGTTTCGGGTACATTTCACTTTGATAAGATTATTTCTCAAGTATCTAAATCTTTAGATTGTCATTAGAATATAATAGAACAGTTCTTAGTAGCCTATAAATACCTCAATGTATATATTTTATACATTTCCAAGAATTGTCACCTCACTTGCATTATTTCTTTGCGCTGTTCTAGTCTATTTTTCTGTGCAGTATTCTAGAAGTATTTGCTGCTTTCCCCAGCTTCACTTTTTAAGCTCATTTATACACGCCAATTACTGAAGACTCATCTAATATAGTTGCTGCAGCCTGTGCTTTAAGTGTGAAAAAGCACCCAGCTTATCTCTAGTGTGCTTAAAAATTATGCATGGCAAAATTGCAGCTTAATTGGAAGCTTCCAAGTAAACCATCTTGTTTTCATCCAAAGCCAAAACAGGCAGAGCTAAGATGACTAAACCATCTAATAAACCAGTACATCAAGCTAACATTTTATAAGAAATAATATAATTTGCATCTAACATAGAGAGGCAATGAAACAAAAAAACTCCTCTACTACAGTTAAGGTTAAGATACAATCAATAAAAGATCAGTCTACACATTCAACATGAAGTGGAAAAAGCCAAAATGACTCCACACCAATGACATTACTTCGGTCTTTCAGAAATGTTTGCACAGCTGACGCCTACCCTCGTGCGTCATTGTGCGAGGAGGCTGGCAGTGTGTGTGTCATTCGGACAGTGCGCGGCGTTGGCGGGGGGGATGTCTCGCACTTGATGGTGGCCTTGTCCTCGCGGCCGTCCTCGTCCACCGCTGCAATCTGAGGGACGAGGGCAAATAATGGGGGGCATTAGACGACCCTGGGATACGAGTAAATCACCTTTCGCGTCATTACAGCAACCATTTCATTAAATATATACTGTCTGTACCTTTCTCCTGTGTTTCCTCAGATCACTGGGCTGTTGGGCAGAGAGGGGGGGAAAAAGACAAGTCAAGTCAATAATCCATGTGTTAAAGCATGGACAAAAACATTTCCATGTTGATAATAAATAAAAGACTATTGACTCATTCATATTAATATCATACACCATTAGATACTCATTAGCCTTTGCCCAATAGCAGAGAATCAATTCACAGATCAATACAGCGGGACAGAGGAGGATTGGTAAACAAGTCATTTGACAGATCAATCAAATCAAAGCTTTATTCCTTTAAAAGCCTCTGGGTAAAGGACCGTCCACTTGCTGTGGTGCATTATGGGGGCATATATGAATAGGTTTTATTTTTTCAATGTAAAAAAAAATAAATCTTGCCGGGCACATCTGGAGTGTTTCAGCCTCAGGTCAATGTTGAGAGAGTTAGAGAGGAAGTGAGCTGTAAAACATATTATTGTCTATTCTTGGAGAAACTGCAAGCCATCCCTTTGACACCTGGGCTGCAAGATGACAGCTGACAAGCTAAGAGCGTTTCGGTCACGACGTTTTCTGCACGCTACTTTAATGCAGCAAGCCTTCAAAAATGAATGTCTTCTCTAGCTATTACAGCTCAACATGCAGAGATACTCTAAAACACCTGGACCGATCAGCTGCCTTTATTTCTTTTGCTTCTTTGTACAAAAACAATGTTTACTAGAGATTGAAACAACCATCAACTACAAACTCAATGCATTGTTATGGACATATGATACCCAATAAGGGAGTGAGAAATATTATATGTACAATACATTTCTCAACCTATGTGCATTTCTGTGTACTTACAAAAGTGTTCTAAGCTCTAAAACATAAATCTGGAATCCCTGAAAGTACACACTCAGACTTAGCGTGTACTCAAACTCTAATCAATCACAGCACTACAGACTAAAATCAGAGACTGATGACCATTTTTGCAATTCGCCACCTCATAGAAATCCATGTCAAATTTCACCCTAGCCGTTGCTCCTGCAATGCAACGGCCGTCAGTCTTTTCATCAGCGTGAAGCGTGATTTATGGTTCTGCAGAGACTCCCCGCAGAGCCTTCGCCGTAGCCTACGGAAGTGGCCTGAAGTTTATACTTGTGTGTGTGTGGTAGAGCGAGGGAGAAGTGAGAGAGTGATGGTGATTAGCTTCGGAGCGAGTAGCGACTCTAGAGGCATAGTGAGAGAAACAAAGTGTCTCCCCTGTGACCAAGGTGGGAAATCTCTAGCAGGAAAAGTTAACCCTCTCCTTGATTTCATGTTGTTTATGGAGAAGGAGAACCAGGAAATGCAACGCTGCCAAGACACGACGTGCGTCGCCGCGACGTGTTGATATACGTTTTTCGAGAGGTGCACGTCAGGCTACGGCGTAAGGTCCGGTGTAGGACGTATAAATCACGCTTGAATCCTCCCCACACCACTTGTCTATATGAGTTTGAACCCTGTGAAATAATACATCTCAATACCCTGTGTTCTAGTGTTACAAAAACAATCATACCGCTGGATGTGATTGTAAAGGTCACAATATATAAAGGAAATAAATTGTTTGATATCATAGATTTTATGCTACAACTCTGACGAATGAATGCATAAAAAAGGTCAGGCTCAAGTATCGTCTCTTCATATGAACTAGGGCTGCACGATTATGGCCAAAATGATAATCCCGATTATTTTGATCAATATTGCGATCACGATTAATTATCACGATTATTTGTTGATTTTAACTAAAACAAATGTTATTGTCCCATAGGCTAATTATAACTGCTTTCACATCCATATTGTGCTATATTCCTCCTTTGTTGAAGGATACTATGAAGGAGTATGCCATTTCAGCTGTTGTGCGACCGTTTGTTGATTGTGATGTAACTAACCTTCAATGGGGCTGAAACAAGGCCTTTTGAAGATTTTAATCCATTTCTTAAGAGCACCACCGTTATCCACCACTATCTTTTTGGACAAATATTTCATACAGATTGGGCTCATGGTGGTGTCAAACTTGTTAGTTATTGTAATAGTTTAATAATACTATGAAATAATGATTGAAACATATAGAATCAGGCAGTACAGATACCAGTGAGAGGCACTATGTTCTTGTAGTTCTTTTTTTTATTGACTTGATTTGAATAAATCTTGGAAGAATAATATATAAATACACTTTTTTTAAGTCAGATTTACTGTTTATGACCCGCAAGGATTAATGCAGTGCATTAAAAGGTGAAGCTCATACAAACCACAAAAAGTCTACTTTAATACATTTTCTGTCTTAAAATGTTTAAATATTCTGGGAATGCAGAACTTTGTAGATTTTTCATAAATCTTTCTAGAATATCTATTTTAAAAAGGAAAACTAGATTGCATTACTTGTTTGGGAGGACAGTTTTATCACTGTTTAGCAGCTCCTCAAACGAGGTTAAAGAGAGGGTCCTTCTGTTGATGTAGCCTACTGTACTTACACTTCCGGGGATGACTATGTATTTGGGGTGGGAGAGGAAGTCTACATGTAGTAAAGCAACTTACCAGTGTCATGACCCCCATGCGTTCCATATCACGGGCGGGGCTTCGAGGATCGAGTTTGGGGGTGGAGTGTCCGCTGGGCGGGGAGGAGGAGGCCAAGGAGGAGGCGGTGGCTGAGGCAGTGATGGAGGCTCCGTGGTGGTGCATTCGAGCCAGGTTGAGGCCCTCGAGGCTGACGCTGGCCACCCGGTTTTCAATCTCCTCCGCCCTCAGCTCCGTCGACTCCTTCTCCTCCTGGATCAGCCTTGGAAGAGGCGAAAGGAGGACATGAGGGGAAAGTCAGCAGTAGGTATGTGTCTTCATCTCATATGGTCATGATGATTTTGCAATATAGAGTTTACTGTATAAACAGTAACATCCAACTGCGATAATTTCCAGCTTGACTTATACAAATGGAATTTTTTTAATCTGCATCCCTGCTACAGAGTATAGTCTTCTATATGGAGGTGGATTTCTGGAGATTTGCCTAACAAATTCCATTAAATACCTACAGTATAAGGCAAACTAATTAAAGGCCAAAGTGAGGAGATAAAAAGGCTAAAAGTCAGATCATTAGTTTCACCCTTACCCAGGGTCTAACCCTGTAATTAGCTGAGAGCTCGACTCCCTGCATTCATGATCGCTATCTGACATCAGATTTGAATTAACTCTTTCTGAATGAAATGTGGCACTTTGTCTATTGATGGGGATGTAAATTAGCAAAGCCACATTAAGAACCCTTGAAATTAAGAACTAAGCAAAGCTGCGCCCGGGGTTATGAATACTTATCAGCACAGGCTAATAACAGCATTAACAAGCGAGAGGCAGACTACATTTCCTGAAACATTTAGTTCATACAAGAAAAGTGTTTGGTTCATAGACAGGAAGAGCGATCTACAGACATGCTCAATAGACAACTTATACCTTACAATGAGCTTGACAGGTACTTGAACGGTAAATTATGCTGCAGGTTTGGTTTTTCTTATTGACATGAATACAAACCAACCAAACTTGTTGATCTCAACGGGGTGTGCTTAATACTACATATATAGATTTAATATAGCTTTTCTGTGAATTATAACTTAAGAAGCCAAGGATGGTGGTAGAAAAAGAGGAAAGTTAAGAAACATTATTAAAAAGCGAAGGAGACCGAGTTATCTGTTGGAAACGGAGCTTAATCCAACAACAGGACAACACCCCAAAGACAGAAATGTTTTCGGTAATCTGCAAAATAGAACAAATAGACGCAGCTTTCTGGGACATAGGATCCTAACAACATATCAAGTGCTAACACAATAAGTAAAGGAAGGAAATATATATGCCCGGGAATATGGCCTCTGATACTGAATGAATACTGCGTGTTTGTCAGGTACCGAATCTCCTTGTTGATTGCGTCCAGCTGCTCCTGCAGCATCATGGCCAGAGTTTGTGCATCGGAGTGGCCGCTGGGTGAGAGCATGTCCATGGAGCTGAACATCGTTTCCCTGTCATCATCATCGATGTCGGACATCTCCGTGTCGCTCTCAAAGTGATGGCCTCCCAGAACCCCGAGTTGCTGTGAGCGCCATTCGTGTTCCCCCAGTGACTTAGCCTGCACATACAGACAGCAGATTATATAAATTTGGATTTAATATATTTAAAAATCTTTAGAGGAATATTTAGGTAACCATTTCCTTCAGATAATCAAAGCAACATTTTCTGTCATGTATCAGAATTCTTATGAGCTCTTATGTAGGTTATGCAGTCCCTAAACTATCACTTTTCTCACAATATTCGTAGGACACATCTTCTTTCTAACTGAGTGCCTTTTTAATAGGGCTGTGCCCTCTTAGCTTAGATTGCTTTAGTCGAATAGTCATGTTTTATGCTTTTTTCATGCTGAATGACTTATTTCCAAGAAACAAGCACATCTCTGGTAAACACAAGAATTAAAGTGGTGCTTTTGCATGACTTTGCGGAGAAACTCAGATTTACAGATCTGTCGATTAAATCAACTAATTGATTAGTCGATACAATTGAATGAGTGTTAGTCGACTAAGAATTTCTTCAATCGAGCACAGCCCTACTTTTTAATCACTTCGGTAAACAAAAATCTAGGTAACAGACCAACATGATGGAGGTGTAGCCTGAGCGCACACATCATCATCCTCTAAAGTAACTTATTGCCTCGTTATGTCTGGACATAATAAAAGCATGCAACATGTTGGGTTTGTTGTTTTCTTTAAACTTTCATTTTAATTTAAAAGAGGACACCATTTTCTATATTTATTTACTATAAACCATGTATTTGCTGGATAGACATTATTTTATCCTGGGAGAGGCTACCCTGGACCCTTCCCCTCCTGGCCCATAAAAAAACTGTCTGCTACTATAAGACTCGATGGTGTTTTAAGCCCCCAACATCAACTTCAAGGCAGCGCTGCGACCGTCGACTTCAAGGCACCCAACACGAACCATTGCCTAATCCTAGTGCCTTCCAGGTAGCGCTACTTGGAAGGCAACGTCGGGGGCTTAAAACACCTACTAATAGAGAGACAAGCTTGATCTCATTGTTGAAGCCCATATATACTCTCCTGGTGATGTTTCTCCTACACTAACAACAAATAAAACCTATGCTAGGCCTGATGCACTGTGGCGGGGACTGTGCCGATCTCTCGTCACCAAAATTACACAAATGAGATTCTCGCACCAAAGTATAAGTGACTGAGATCACCTCTTAAATGTGCCTTCATCTCTTCCCATGTTTATGCTTAATACTATAATTCAGTACAAGTGCCTTAAAACATATTGAACATTATGCAGAACTGAGGCATTCTCAAAGGAATAAAAAGGGATGTCCCGATCGGAGCCGATATGGGCATTTTTTCAAGTGATCGGGGGTTGGCAGTCACCCCGATCACCTTACTCCGATCATTTACATCAGTAAATTCTACACCATTCTAACTAGAAGCTGATTTTATACATGAGTTTTACAAAAATGCTAGCTGCACTAAGTTTAATGTATTAAGCTGAATACATATTTTAGAGACTTTGTTTACTTAGTTACTTTTGTAAACGAAAAAACGGTGTGCAGTGCTATTATATAGACAATTACAAGTATCAGATCTGGACTTGGTATCGGCAGATATTCAATATTTCAAAAATCGGATCGGGAGGGCCAAAAAAGCTGATCGGGAAATCCCTAGACAAGATGTTAATCTGATTTCAGCATCCTTACAAAGGTTAATTATATTGCCATATTGGAGACTTTTAGCACTGTGTTACAGCCTCAGCAGTTGGTAAATAGCATTTTAAGGCACAAAATGATCAAAGGCAGACAAATAAGACTCTGTGGCTCACCTTGGTTTCACGCAGACCCATACGACCTCTCCTTGGCCGCCGGATGACTTTGGCTGAGCGGTAGTGGTCCGACTGGGTTTCAGCCAGAGATCCCAACGAGAATCGGAGCTCAGCTGATGTGTCCAGATGAGACCTGAGAAGCAACTTTTATGATTAATGCTACACCTTGTGGTGGAATTTCCAGAAACGCCATGTTGTGGTATGATGAGACAAATGCAAAGCTTAGATAACATCAGGTCATTCATAGGTCACAGGTCAGTGGACGAGAATTTTCAGCCAGTCTCCATGACCAAACCTCTTCATGTATAAATACAGTATGTATGTGTCTCTATGGATTCAGGGAATCTAGGCAACTGCATGGTAAGGGAATGTTTTGTTTCAGGACTGTCTGTGAAAACTAGGTTTTAGTTAAGCCATTTGTGTTTACGTCGCACGTAATATCTTTGTTTCCATTGAAGGTTCTGCTAAACGTAACTCCTCCAGCATGAGTTTAAATACTCCTTCAGGAAAACAGGAATATCAGAGAGTTGGGACGGCATGACACAATAACACATCGTGGTTTAACTGTACTGCCTGCCTAAATTCTCTCAATTGAGAGTTCATTAAATGCTTCTGTGTAATTCATCAAGGTCTCCCGAATCTTCTTCACGTATGTGAAATGAGTTGTGCTCCTCCGGAGTTTTTCCTTAACACAACTTAAAAGGTACTCTAAGCGATGCCACGCGTTTTTTAGGCTACAACATTTTTTGTCACATACAGCAAACATCTCACTATCCGCGAGCTGCCGGTCCCCTTAACACACTGTAAAAAAGAAACGCGGTCTGTGTAGACAGCCCATGGGTCCAAAAAAGGCAACAAAAACAAGGTGGTCCAACCTGGACCATGCAAACATACACAAACCATGTTCCAGCGTTCAGCCAATAACTGACAAGGAGGATTTGGGTGGGGGTTGGGGGGGGGGGGTACTGTGCTGAAGCACAGAAGGGAGGGGACAGGATGAGGAGGAGCGAGCTAGTCTCCGTTTTGTTTGAAAATACTTTGAACTTCAACAAGAAGTAACATCACCCAACATCGCTTAGACACCTTTAAGTTACCTAGTGTGTGCCTACACTGAAAGATCTTCTGGGTCTCATACATTGAAGACCAACGGTATCCTACACACTTTGCCTGAGTTATGAAGGAGATTACAAAAGATGAGACACAACTAAAATGTTATGGTAATGTTCCTGGTAATGCAGACAACCAATCAAATCTTGTGCTTGGGTACGTCAAGCGTACCTAATAGTCACAGTGATGTGGTGTAAAGTGTACTTCTTGAAGGATCAGCACTCATTATGCATGCCTCTATGGCTGCAAATTGTTTGTCTATGGAGGAGATTAAGGCTGCTACTGTCAACGCATCAGCACTGTAATATTAGAATGTCACGCAGCATGAAAAAGAAGCTAGAAAACATCCAAGAATAGATATGGAGAGTTCAGTGATACCAGTGTTTCTAACAATAGTGCAGAGCCAATTGTTTCATCAGTGACAGATAAAATTACTGGAGAAAGTAGGCTATATCTGTTTTCCAGCATTTTATGGGATTCCTGTTACATAGACAAACTTAGGTTACATTGGTTATACTCGTCTAGATTTGGGCTTTTAATTACATCTCAACTGGATCTTAGCCAGTTAATGTCATCCAAACACAAAGTAATGGAGATGCTTCCTTGACTGTAGTTAGATGAGGAATCTGTAAAACGTACAGTAAGGCACACAGTTAGGCAACTTTAAGAACGTGCCTCTGTTTCAGAGTCAAGCAACCGTGGCTTCTTCTTGAGTCGACTGTGAGATAAGTGTGTAGCTTATAGTTTGTGTCCAAATACTGACTAAAGTTTGGACATTGCAGATTTTCCCGTGGTAGTAAATAGAAGCAGACTGTTTGCTAAACACCTCTCCTTAAAGCGATTGACCAATCATGCATCATCAGTTACTAGGCCTAACTAGCTCTACACTGCAGTACTGTTTGGTCTTTTTAATGGCTTTCATGCTGTAACTCGACCTATCAAACCTGCAGCTCGAAGTCTTCTCTTTCCAGTTGAAACTGAGACTTGCTTATTACGACCACTATTAAGCTGTGCTTGAAGCTGTTGTCCTGTGAGCTGCCTATCACGCAAGCTGTTGACTCTCAGAAACTTGTTTTCTGATTCTGTTGTGGCTTTGGGTCTGCCAGACCTCTTCCTGTCAGAGTTTCCCCCAGTTCCTAAGTGCCTTTTGATGGTGAAGAATACTGTACTCACTGACACCTTGACTTTCTTCACAATTTCTCTGTAGGAAAGACCAACATTCTTAAGTGTTATGATGGTCTGTCTCTCTTCCATCGTTAATTGCATTTTTCCCGCCATTTTGATGGCAACACACTACTTTCTGCAGTACAATACTGTTCAAATAATTCTCACGATGGTACGGTACCACAGTGTGTTCCAACAATACTTTTATACAAGCATAGGGGTTGTAAGTAACCCAGGAAAGTTGGAACACCTGTGGGAATTGGTAGCACCAACTTTCAAAGCTTGATCAACCTTCATTGCTGCAGAACAGCTTTACATTGTTTAAAGGCCTTTTTGTAAAATTCTGAAATGTACATTATTTTTCAGTTTTGGGTAACCTTACTTTTTTTTTTATTAACCTCAGGCAGTTCACCACTTACCTCTGTACCATTTCAAGCTATTCATTGGACTTGAACTGCTAAAATTTCAATAAGAAACTAGAAAAATTGGGGTGTTCTAAAACTTTTGACCAGTAGTGTATATGTGTGTAAGTCCCATTTCACAAAATCATGTGACAATATTTTCAACTCATGCAGCTAATGTTATCTTAACTAGTTAGCTACTTAACGTTACTAACATTAGCTCCATGAGTTGGTAGCCGCTACCTACAGCTCCAGTTCAGCCAATCTCAGAACCCATCGGCTATCAGTCTAACAACGATTTAGCCAACGGCCAAAATTTCGGCAGAGGGGAGATTTTCTGCCCAACATCCATGGTTGTTTCCGGTGTAGCAAGCGGATATCTGGGCCACGACTTCCTTCTGTGTGGCAGTCATTGTTTACAGTCCAAGTAGATACATTTTGTAGGTGTTTTAGGTCCAGACAGTTTCAGCTAATCTCAACAGAGTATCTGCATATGAATGTGAATTGTTGTATGCATGTCTATGTGTCATGCAATAAAAAAGCTTGACGGGCATAGCAACAGTATCTAAGGGTGGCCAGGCTCAGCAAACAGGCAATTTCATAAATTCAAAGTTCAATGGAGATTTTCAGGGTCCAGTGGTCTAAAGCCATATATGGCTTAAGTGTTAAAATATTACTAGCCTTCAAAATCTCATATAAGTTAACCCTTAATACACCTGCGCGTGTGCGAACACACACACACACACACACACACACACACACACACACACACACACACACACACACACACACACACACACACACACACACACACACACACACACACACACACACACACACACACACACACACACAACCTACCGTGACAGGGTGGGTTCTGTGAGGGAGCCTGCCCTCAATCTGAATTGGTCCAGCTCTGATCTCAGTTTCTCAATCTCCTCTGCCAGATGTGTCTGGACAAAACAATTTGACAAGATGTCATAACGGGACTTGTCTATGATACTGATTGCCCAAAGAATGATTATCCCAGTATTTCATACATAAGTCATATTGGTGCATGTCAACGCTGTCGAGTGACATGGCTGAGAGCCAGTGGGGCTGATTATCTTCATATTGCTGAATTGTAACTGACATTGTGATACTTTGTAGTGTTTTTCATACTGCTAGTGAAATTCATTTCATTATATTTTCCCCATGTGGAATACTTATGAATATTCAACTGCAGAGGTTAACACAAAATGAAAATAATGCCAACAGCCAACCTCATGTAATATGTAGGAGATTTAAAAAAAGAAAAAAGAAAGACGTGATCATAATTTCTTGATCATTGCAACCTACTTTTTCATGGATTGAATCTTCGTACTGTTTTCTGTAACCTTCCGAATCTTGGATTAACAAATTCTGCAGAAAGAAGAACATACAAAAGTCAGGTGAGAAAATCCACCTCCTCCAGGCATTCATTAGACAGAACTGATATTGATAAGGTTTCCATCGACAATGGCAGCCATCTTTAACCTTCTCTTCTAGAGCTGCCATTCTCTCCTTCAGGTGGAGCTGTAGACGCTCGTTGGACTCTGTGAGGAGTCTGTCCACCGTGTCCGACAGTCTCTTGTTGTGCTCCTCATTCATCTTTTCTCTCTGACGAGCCTGGAGGGATTATAGTTCACACGATTTAAGAGTATTATTCCAAAGTCATTTCTGGTTAGTAACCAGATATGTGAATATATAGTGAAGCAGGGATCCCAACCTTTTTGGCTTGTAAACCCCTGAAAGCAAAGCAACGTTTGCTACTTGTGAACTCCCATAATCAGTTCCATAAGCCTATCCGTTGTGGAAAGTACAACCCAAGAGATGTTCTACCTGAATCATTTTTAAAAGCCTAGGAATACCTAAAGTACATAATTTCCAATGAAAAGGAAAGTAAAGAAAAAACAAAATCACAATTCTGTGCAGCAGAAATATGTTTTTCGACTTTCATATCCCGTTAATAATCTTGTGACCTCCCAGATTGAACTTGTGACCCTTTTGGGGGTCCCAAGCCCCAGGTTTGGAACCACTGCTGTATTGTAGAGACAAGAAATGTCTATTCTTGGGGCGAATTGTGCAATTAGAGTAGTTGCTTTAACGCTGGTAAGGCATAAAAGCTGGTTTTCTGTATTTTCTTAAAACTTTTAGATGTAATGAAATCCCTTAATTCCCACAAGCCGTTTGAACTGCCTCTCAGTGTGAACTAGAATAAATAATGAGATCTAACTTTTCAAATTCAGAGTTCAAAACAGGTCTGTATCCTGCTAGATATGCATGCCCCGAAACCTTTGTGAACCCCTTCCTGAGGTTACAATTATATTTTCAAACACTTTTCTCTTCCAAACTGGGTATCTGTGATTTCTAACAAACAGAGTGTAAATTATAATTTCCCCACTGGGGATCAATAAAAAGTATAAAATTAAATAAATTATCTAGGGTTTTGGGATGATACTATAAAATGCGACTTTGAAGATTCTGATGTCATCTAAAATAAGTAGGAAATTATTGCATAATTTGGGAGCATTTTACAAACCATTCTATCGCCGTAGTGTGTGAAACATTTATGTGGTCTAGTGTCAGTGGTGATAAATCAGACAATGTGTCATCAGTCGCAGTCGCCTCAAGCTGCCATGCTCATGCGGGGAGTGGCTGCCTGGTTAACGTTCCCTGGCACAACGCCTCCGTGGTGACTCACCCGTAGCAGCTCCTGGTTCTTCTCCTCCAGCTGGCATTCCAAGTGCCTCATTCGCTCCTCAATGCTCCCGTGACGCTCTTCCGCCTACAGATGGATCACAGCATAGACAAGACAAAAGAGGGCGCGATGATCTGCGTGTTTGACAGCCTGAAGGGCAACAAAAGAAAAGCAGTGGCGACGACACAAGCCAAAGCCTCTACCCCAAACTCAAAGATGGATGTCTATCGTTTTAAAGCATAACAGGAGAAAGAGAGAGCTGGCTGAAACAAAAAGTGACAAGAAGAAGGATGGAGAAGAGGCCACCAAAGGACAGAATGAAAGAGGAAGAGAGCTCCTCCAGCACTGCCAAGTATGAGCTCCAGCCAGAAGTGCCATGCAGCTGTCCCATAGTGGTAGAACAGCCAGAGCAGAATCCCAGTAAACACGCTCGCCACAAAACACTAATAAGATAAATGAATGAAATCTGCTCTCTACAGGAATTGGCAGTAGCTGTGATGCCCTGTGGGACTACCTTCCTAAGAATGGAGTTCATTTCTTGGAGTTTAGTTTCCATAACAAAGTGATAATCATCAGGGGAGGAAGAGGAGCTGGAGTCAGACTATGTGGCCGAGGAAGAGGAGAGGGACATGTTGAAACGTCATGACGTGACACCACGTGCACACTAACACACAGGTATAGAAAAAAGTCAAGAGACAAGGGCATCTGTGGGAATGTGTCAACAGTATGCGTGGTAACGTATGCATGTGCGCGTGTTCTTACCTTGGTGAGGGCTGCTATCCTCTGGGCCAGTTCAGCTTCTACCTCCGGCAGCGTCTCCGCCTTCCTCATGGTCTGCTGGAGCTTCTGCTCTGCAAGCTCCAGCCTCTCCTGTAGCTGCCTGTTCTTCTCCTCCATCTGTACACACACACACACACACACACACACACACACACACACACACACACACACACACACACACACACACACACATACCTAAACGCTCCAATAAAATGTATTTAAATAATAATAGCAGGCATAAACAAAGACGAGGTAAAGGCTTCTATACTACAGAGTAATGGTATACGGTATGTACTATATTCTACTACTACTTTCTTAGAATTGCCCTGTCATATTTTGACACAATTCTTTTAAAAACAACAATCTGATATTGGTATTGGCCCTTGCAATACAAGACATCAATTCATTTATTAGTCATGTACTAAGAGGAAATTATGTTACATGGATGTCAATAAAAATTTGGAATGCCACTGCCAATTTAACCTTTTAACAGAAAACACTAAAAGCTTTTCTCAAAGACTATATGCATATTTATGTAATTATTTATTGCGTTGTGGGACAATAGTGTCCATCAATAGAACAAAAAAGCAAGCAGATTTACTATGCAAAGTGAGACATTTAAGCATACTTGGGTCACTTAAAACCTACTTTGGGATTTGGGATCCAGCTTATGACTTTTGAGCCAAAGGCTTTTAATGTGAAACATTCGGAGGAGGTTTACAGTTCTATTGACAGTAGCTTCACATTGAAGAGAAAGAAAGGTAAAGTAGAACCAATTGGAATGAATTAGTGAGTGAGAATAGAGTTTCTGTTAAGAGAAAAACGGACAACTTGTACTGATGGAATAAGTGCTGTAGAAATATACATCATCCGAAATTTACCAAGACAACAGGTAAACATGGAGGAAGTGTTGAGCTTGCAAAAACAGCAAACAGCAGCTAAAGCCAAGTAAAACTGGAACAGATTGAAAAACAGGGAGGCCTAAATACTTAGAAAATAGGTGAAAGTAGAAATAAAGACGATGCAAATTAAGGCTAGTTTGCAGTCCCCTATGGCCTGGCATATAACATAACATCTTCTGTGTTCCTTCCTACCGTTTAAACGTCAGCAGAGCATCATCGCCTGGTGGAAAATAGATTCACACATATCTTTAGTAGAAAGACTGGCTACTGAATTCTCTGGCAGTGCGCCTCAACCCTTCTTCAAAATAGCACCATAACAGAGTCAGAATAGCAGCAGCTCTGCACTTGCCAAGAGTGACAGTTGCAACTTTTACTCCGCAGATAGCGGTAATTGCCCTGATTAGGCATTCAGATACATTAGAAAGATGGAAATCAAACCCAGCATTTAGGGACGCTGTCACCATGTGACTTGTATTTCCCGGTTGCGTGTCAAGACTTTTCTCCCTGCGTTCCTCGGGGCTCTGATCAGTTTTAAGACCCTTTTTTTGGGGCTGGCTTGGCAGCCTTTGCCATCAGTGACAGATGCTCTGCTCCCCAAAGCATCGGGCATGGCAGCTCAATAAGCAATAATTAGACTGGAGTGGGCCAAGGCTGTGTTGTGTGTGTCGGTGATATTTTCTGTCTTTACCCGGATCACTATCCCATCAGTGTCTGAGATGACACTGGGGAAGCATAACAGTGCGTTTTTGTTTGCGACATCCTCTTTTTCTTTTTTTTGGTTGCCTTTTTCCTCGTCATTTCTTCTCATCCCTTCATCCCTCTGTACCAATGGCCAAGCCTACATCCCCTGAACAACTCATCTTCAAACATCGGCGGCCAGATCCCAGGGTTCAGCTTCTGGCACAACAACAAGTAAACTCATTACACAGCCGGCGAGGAAGTGCGTTTGTGTGTGGTAGCTTAAACCCGAAGGCTTTGGAGGTTATTTCTGTATGTTCTGAGGGCATTTCTGGATGCATTTATTTTGTAGAGTGGTCTTGTAGTCAACTTGATGAGATGAGGTGCTTATGGTTGGTTATACAAGCAGAGAGGGGAAAACTTGACTCTCAATTACCAACGACAGCATTTCTCGGAAATAGAATACGTTTTCTTGCAGAGAGTTCGATGAGCAGATTGGCACCAATATAATGCCTGTACAGTAAATATGTAGCTAGCAGCCAGTTAGCTTAATAGCTTAAGACTGAAACATGACTTGTGTGTCTAAGCAACTTTTTTGCAGCAAAGCCAAAGGGTGCTTGTGTCTCATGGTGTCTGTGCGCACCCCATGATTGCCCCTGCTCATATTAATGTGACATTCTTTCTATCCTTTCAGAGCTCAGCTGGTGCTTCAGCCTGAACTCATGGAAATGTCACTCAATCTTTCATGGCCAGGCAATTTATCTAATTGGCTGCAATGAATCACAAAGAATCATCAACAGGAGTATACATCTGTAGCTTTCTTTTGTCATAATGTACAGCATTACATAAGTTATGAAGAGGTCTTTCAACCGTCTGCATCTGCTCAAAATTCCTTCCCCGGTAGTAATTTCCTCTGACCTTATTTGACACAATGTCAAGGTTTTCTCATTGCCAAACCTCTGTGGATCAGCTCTAAGGGCTTTGTTAACTGACAGGATCCATATATCTTACACAACCAGCTGGTTTAATACTTTTCTGAATCAGTTAAATTGTTGAAAAAATGTCTGGCATTTCAGCTGCTACCTGAACCCACAACTCAATTCGATAAAAAAATAAAATAAAATCTTGATAATCTCTCAGGATAAAAAAAAATCATCAGTCACTTGGACCTAAAAACAAACGCTCCATGGATTATACAGACCTGTCTGAGGAACGCCTCCTTATTGGCCAACTCGTTCTCCAGTTTGTCATTGATGTCGTGCACCGAGGTGGACTCTCGTTGGGCGCTCAGGTAGCGTTTTTCCAATGTTACGATCCGCTCCTCCATGTCCTCTTTCTGACACATGGCCTGCATGCAGACACACAGTCAGAGCAATCAGAGCATAACAGAATATGAAAATAAAGATGAGAGCAGTGAAGTGGAGCATGGAGTTTCTTTTGGTCATCTGCAGCTCTAACTCCAGCTAACTCAGAGATTTATTTTTGCAAAAATGATTTTTCATTTAGGCCTATACTGCTCCATAATTTTATAACAGCATGTTATTAGTACAAATACTTCTGTAATAACTAAAAGCTACAATTACAGCCACAACTTTTTCATAACATGTCCAGAAGCCGTCACACAGTTACTGAACCTGAAATGCAAAAGCAAAGCCGAGCTGAAAAATTGACAATAAAGCTATTGTCATCAGATAAGCTCCATATATGACATAACCACAAATCAAATACCAATACAACAAACAATAAAGCTTCATAAAGTACAAATCACACAGCTGTGATTCTTGTATCTCACGCTGCTGCCATGAAACAAGGTCCAGCCCTCACGGCAGCAACAATATCTGTGAAGCGGAGTTCATTTCCTGCATGCGGAATTGCTGCAGATACAAATCCATGCAACCAGACGTGGTTCCAAAACCACACAGGGAGAGCTGAATAAACTGATGCTCTCAGAGGAGGCGGTGCGGGGTAATAAAGTGCTGGTCCAGTAAGACCCTGTTTGCTAAGCCACGATCACTGCCTCTACCTGCATCGTTTGCAATCGATAGCAATTTCAGCTAAGGGCTATTGGGAGGGAGGAAGCTTATATTCATATCCAGTACACTTGAATGACATTCACCTCACGCAGACGTTTATAGGCTTATGATTGGGCTTCTGAAATTGCCAATGTATAACACAAACGCACTCATTTCTGCAGGAGAGTGACATTTAACTGGCTGGTTTGGTGCTTGGGCACTCCAGCTTGAAATGGCGTTTAAGAACCAAACATTGGCAGATGCCGAGACAGCTGCTTGTTTTTTTTATGTTAAGTGTAAGTGTGTGTCTTTAAGTGTTTGTGTAGCCTAATGGGGTCTGTGCGTTCTATTTATGGGATTCACTTGCTTGTCTGTGATTGTTTGAGAAAGACTTGTTGAAGGCTTTTTAAAAACATTTGTACTGTAAAAAGTGCCTTGAATTGTGTGTGCATGTGCGAGAAATACACAGTCATAAAGAGGGAGCGTGAGAGTATATGCTAATAGAAGCTTTTTTTAGGCCACTGCTAGCTGTCTTTGATGTCTCTCTTGCAACTGTTATTCCCTTGCGTGTGTGTGTGTGTGTGTGTGTGTGTGTGTGTGTGTGTGCCTGCTTCTCCCTGTACCCAATGTGTGTGTGCTGTAACCTCTTTGAAGTCCCTCTGGTACTTGTTGTTCATCTCCTCCGACTTGATGAGGTCCTTCCGGGCTGTCTCCAGCTCCTGCTCCACCTCGGAGACCCGGGAGGAGAGGGAGGACATGCGCTCCTTCATCTGGGCCAGCTCGTAGTTCTGCTTCTCCAGCAGGTCCTGCAGCTCCACCACCTGGCTCGCCTCGTGGGCCGACTCCAGAGAGCCGTTGGACAGGCGCTGAGGGGGGGGGGGAGGAGGGGAACAGATGAGGAATGAAGGGACAGCGGCTTTAGCTTCAGTTTGACAACTCTGTTATTGTATTTCATTGCTCTACAAACAGTTTACTCAGGGATCTGGCATTGCTACAGAGTGCTGGTTTGTTTGGTCATCCAAAATGTGTACATTGTGAACGGCTATGTGGTCATCTTGGCTGTTGTTTAGTGTCTTATGGGCCCATTTGGTTTAGGACACTCACAGCACATGCATGTAAATCAAATCAACACTATTAGCTTTAACATTTGCAATTCACACCACTTTCTTATAGATTTCTCTTTAAAAAATGTGTTAATTAAAAATAATTGGAAATATCCAATACTAGAAACAGGAATGTGACCTCAGAATGCAGAAAAACAGATACATTAGGATTGGAATGAACCGGATGAAAGATTTCTAATTTCCTGTCATGCCCTAGCTTCCTGTGGTGTTTTGAAGTGGGCCTTGAGAAATCAGTCTCGCTCCCACTTCAGATACCATTTTTTGTTCCTTTTTTTTTTTTTTTAAGAGTTACCCAAATTTGCACTCATAATAAATTCAAGTTCATGAGCTCAAGGCTTTGGCTCTTTCCCTTGCTTTGATTTTTGATGGTGAAAAAGACTGGGTGACTGAGAATCACTTCAGACTCCATTGGAAAGATTGCTTTGACACTTGCATTAGTACTATGATTAGATTGCGCTGAGTTCTCACTCAACGCAGCTTCCACGAGTCTCTGCATGAGGTAGATTAATGAGGGGGAGAGATCCAACTTAAGCATGGGTTTAGAGCCAAGCACAATGCATCCGAAAACAACTTTATCACTGCTTAACACTCCCTTTTAAATAAAGCTTTCTCCACATGTTCACAAATGTAATTATTGTAAAGCAGGTGGAAGTGAAGATTGAGGAAAAGTGATATCTTTATTCTCCATCTCTCTGCTGTATCAGAGCCAGCTGCCCGTCCTCGGCCATCCATCTGTGAGGACAAACCTAATTGGGCGTCTCTGCCTGTGATCAATGATTCACCCGAGCAGGGAACAAAACCCACTAAATCACACCACTGATGTAAATACCAGCGCTCCAGCAACATCTTAGAAAAAGGACCAACTTTAAGGCTTTAGCTCGACTTTATTGCAAATGTTACTTTTCCCCATGTGATTGCAGTAGACATACAATAAAAAAAATATATATATATATTACTTTTTTTTTTTTAAATGAATCGATTTTTGGAATTCTATTAATCGATTTTGAATTGGTAGAGCTTGAATTGCGATTCGAATGTGAATCGATTTTTTTGCACACCCCTATGTAGTACAGTGCAATTTTGAGGTACCTATACTTCACTTGAGTACTACCAAGTTATGCTACTTAATACATTTAGTATGTTTCAGAGGGATTTATTAGACAGCTATAGTTAACTGGTTTATAGCTTGGTATTCCTAATTGCACGTACAAAATATATTTATTACAATATTTATTACAATTTATTATTGTAGTTTTGTTTTACCAACCGTTTACTTAGCAATGACCAGAATACCTTCTTCATGTCATATCATTTACACTAAATACAACAACTGCATAGCAAAAACCATTCACGCCCTAGTTGTTACAAAAAAGTAAAAAAAACCTTTTCATGTTCTTCTTATTCTGCCGACATGGTGTAAAAGAAGGAAAGATGGCAGCGACGTTGCTTGCTTTCGTACCTAACATTTTGTTTCATTTACCCATCTTTCACAAAGACTCTTGTCTGCAATTGTTTTACAAAAGTAAAAGGTAACCCAGGTGTAGAGTGTGTCAGTTAATATATTCCCGTAGGAGCAGTGGTGGAAGAAGTATTCAGTTCCTTTACTTAACCACACTGTTAAAATACTATACTAATACAAGTTACAGTTGTGCATTGAAAATTTTACTAAAACCTACATTGTGTAATTTTTTTGAGTTGATTCTTAGTAAAAAACCCTTTGTTCTTTCACAAATATGTGCTCATACATGTGTAATTACTTCCACCAAATAATCAAAGTATTCTCGTACGCTTAGAATCTGACATTCAGAATAGGAGCGACTCGCGGCAGCCATGTAGCGCCTCCATCTTTAAAATACATTAGCCAAAGAGGGACGTACCTCTGCATTTCGCCCTCTTACACCTAGTGGCACCGTGACAAATGCAAAGGGGGGCGATTACTCCCCAGGGAAATTAAAAAGAGAATTAAAACGACAAAGCGACAGCCAAAGCAACAAGACCAAAGTTAATATTGGAGTGGCTAGAACAGCTGGGTGGCAACGGTGGAGAGAGCTAATTTTGGGTTTGGCCACTGTAGGAGGAAAGGCTATAAAGTAATATTCAGTTGGTTGTCATATACAATTTCACCGCTAGATGGGGGAAATTCTTACACATTGTAGCTTTAAGTAAAAGTATGTAAGTATCATCAGGAAAATGTACTTAAAATATTAAAAATAAAAATACTTAATGCGGAAAAATCCTCACATTTCTGAAACTGGAAACGATCCAAACAGTTCTGTTTATCAACCAAGTGTTAAATGGTCTAATCATTTCAGGTGTACTTGTAGGCCTACAGTATATATTGTTGGGTAGTTTATTTTATAATAAAACTTCGTATTTTATAAACTACATGTGTTTTGTGTGCAAACATTTTAATTTGTAAAGTAACTAAAAGCAGTCAGATTAATGTAGTGGAGTAAAAAGTACAATTTTTCCTTCTGAAATGTAGTGGAGTAGAAGTAGAAAGTAGCATTTTATTGCCTGGGGTGATTGGCAGTGAAACATATCCAGGACCGGTCCACTGCTGGATGTTTGCCCAATGAAAAATTAAAAGGGTGAAGCAAAAGGCATCATCTGTCGTACTGCGTTAGCTGGTTGTCAGGCAGCTCCAGGTCTACGCTAAAGCTCTGAGAGCTCAGTGGGTCAATATGCACTTCAAGAGCTGCACTCCCCTCTCACTGACCTCTCTCCACCTGTCACATTAATGACAACCAAAGGACATGTGAGAATCAAGAGGATTGTGCTTCCAAGAAGACAATGCGTCCTGCAGATCAGGGTCCCCGGGACTGAAGTCACACTGAATAACCAGCCCTTACTCTCTCACCTGAACACATTTTTAGCAGCTGACACACACACACACACACACACACACACACACACACACACACACACACACACACACACACACACACACACACACACACACACACACAAAAAAACTTGCTTTTGCAAACACATGCACACAAATTAAAAAACAGCGCACACGTTTATAGTCACTCCTTTTATCTTCACAAAACAGGGCAGCCGAAAGCTGTCTCCTCATTAAACCACCGTTCATCTTTTTACTACCGACAGCCGCCACCCCCACACACACACACACACACACACACACACACACACACACACACACACACACACACACACACACACACACACACACACACACACACACACACACACACCCCTCGTCCAGCAGACCGCTCGAGTAATAGCATCTCCATTGATCTACCCAGGTATCCTGTGTAAGATGCAGACGCCGCTGTCTGCAGGTAAAAAGGATTTTGAAGGTCTCTGATGCGGTGTTTTGTATTATCCAGTAACACTTCTGTCTTTAAATGAATAATCAGAGGGACGTTTTTATTCAGCTATGCAGGTTCACGTGTGCTCCTGCATAATAACGGGAAGGTCACAGCAAGAGCTCTCCTTCGACTGTGGGTCACCTTCAAAACACCAGCAGAGCTAAACGTTTGAAACCTTTCATTAGCATATTTCATAACCGCATCCTGACAATTAAAACACCAGGAGGAATCTTTGTTTGAAAGATAAGTAAATATGTGCATGTTTATTATTGTGTAAATGTTTGGAGTATATAAAACATGAGCTGCATCCAGGTCCATAGCAGCAATTTAGGATACCGAGATAATGTCCTCTTTCTCGAAAAAACATTGTTGCGTCACGCATACTGTTATGTTTAAGAACTACTATGTCATTGCAAGGCTTCAAGAATTTTCATTGTATTCTTATTTTAAAATATAAACTCCTCAACTGAGGCGACTTCAAAAGACAAATAATTTAGTTTATTGCATCTTTAACTTAGCTAAACAAAGCTTCTTAAATCTAAGCCCTTGCTCTACTAGTTTTATAGTTAGTGTTATGTACTGGGTAGCCTACATTTTTATGCAAGTTTAACAAAGATGTAAAAAAATAAAAAATAAAATGGCTCATCCCTTTGGCAAAATGTTTTGTTTGATACTGTATGAATGCCAAATATTTTGTGTTGTTTCTGGAAGTTTTTGCAATTCAGTTAAGAGTTTTTTAAGGCAGATTCTGATATTTTTTAGGCTCAAAAACATACAAAATAAATGGATTTAGTATTTATATAGCCAAATTTTACAATATTCCTGGTAAAAAAAAAGCATTTCGACCATCATGTAGCAAATAAAATGCATAGAAAACAGTTGTAAAATCAGGACTTAAAGGTTTTCTTATATTAGCTCAGTTCAGTTTGGAGCATGCCATAATAAACTGTGCCCAAATAGACTGATACAGAACTTTACCACCTCCTGCTGTATATGTTGACGTGTGCCAAATGTGTGTTAGGTAAAGACGACTACTCCACTACTGCAGCCAGGTAAGACAAAAACTGGTGTGTCCATCCATATGTTTAAAAAAATTAAATCCATGTCATCATCAAGGAGGCTCACCTTGCCATGGACCTTCTGTTGAGCTTCACTGCCCTCCAGTATGTCCTCTCCTCCGTCCCCGGAAGCCACTTTTCTCTGAATGTGAGCATTTTGTTCCCGTAAGGCCACAATCTGCAGGATCGCAACAAGCACACAGATTAGAGCTGAAATAAACACAATGTCAGAATACCTGCATACAAACAGTTCATGTTGGAAGGTTAAGAGAGCTGAGATAAAAAGATCAGACTTTAAATTGTTTTATTATTGCATTTCATTCAATGTGGCTTCGCAACACATCAAAACATGTTGAAACCTCAATGTTTAAACATGAAATTAGCCCATCAGCATTAATGCATTTCCCTCTTATGCAACACTAGTAAATTACAGTTTGTCCCTCTCTGTAGGAATTTATGGAAGATGGCTTTAACCAACATGGAGCTGGAAGAACGTGAGCACTGATACAATCACTATAATTATCATGTTCTGCGGACTGCGTGTCTCCTTTCACCACCTTAAGCAACTGTCCTAAAGTCATAATCCTGTCAGAGGGGTGACCGACAACAATAATTAGGTTCTTCCTTGACAGACACCATGTGATTATGGCTCTCCTCGCGATGGGGAAGAGAAAGGTAGACACTAGGCTGCTACTTGTCTCTCATTAACAACTTAATGCCCCTGAGACTTTGCGGGGCCTCTTGTACTTTCCAAAACAAGACTTTCCAGAACCTGAAACTTGTGGGAGTTAAGATACAGTCATTTGAAGTCTGCAAACCATTAAAATGTGACCTCCCAAAAATGTCAACTTCTTGTGAAACATCCTCCACATACTTCAATGCAGCTTTGAAAAACACTGCACTAATTTAAAAAAACACATACAGCTGTAATTTGTCCAACCTTGATCCAGGTTGTGATTACGTGAAAACACACATGAGCCAAATATATTTTTTGTGTGCAACTTAGGTCTTTTTTTATACTTTTGGCCATTCTTTCTAGTAATGGTTGAAAAGACTGTAGTCATGAAAGGGATTGCTGATTTAGGAACTCACGACATCACTACCAAACAAAGTCAAAGCCAAGAAACAGGAGGAGTCAGAACATCAGCCAGGTAGTTAGAACAAGCCATCAGTTTAGCCAAATTATCCAAAGCACTTTATTTGGAAACGTTAGTAGTAATTCCTTTCCCCACAGGAGAACTGTGTGTGCACACCAATACTTTAAGTATAGTAGGTCAAAGCTGATCCAAGTCTGTCCGTAGAACTGTGATGGATGTTTTCTGTAATCATTTCTACTGTTTGCCCTTGTGAGTGCAATATCATTACCATTATTATTTATTTTTATGGCCAAAACTCTCCACAAGGCTCAGTGCTTGGACCAATTCTATTCTCCTTATATATGCTTCCTCTTGGTAATATTATTAGGAAACACTCAATTAACTATCACTGTTATGCGGATGACACCCAATTATACTTGTCAATCAAACCAGACCAAACCAGTCAGTTAGCTAAACTTCAAGCATGCATTAAAGATATAAAATCCTGGATGACCTACAATTTTCTGATGTTAAACTCTAACAAAACTGAAGTTATTGTGCTGGGCCTTAAACACCTCCGAACTTCATTATCTAAAGATATAGCTACTCTGGATGGTATTGTCCCGGCCTCCAGCACTACTGTCAGAAATCTAGGAGTTATTTACGCCCATCTAAAACAAACCTCAAGAACAGCCTTCTTTCATCTTCGTAACATTGCCAAAATTAGGAATATCCTGTCTCAAAACGATGCTGAAAAACTAGTCCATGCATTCGTTACTTCCAGGCTGGACTATTGTAATTCCCTACTGTCAGGTTGCTCAAATAAGTCCCTTAAGACTCTTCAGCTGATCCAGAATGCTGCAGCGCGTGTTCTGACAAGAACTAAGAAAAGAGATCATATTTCTCCCGTATTAGCTTCTCTGCATTGGCTTCCTGTAAAATTCAGGATTGACTTTAAAGTCCTTTTCCTGACCTACAAAGCCCTAAATGGTCAAGCACCATGCTATCTAGAACAGTTCCTAGTACCTTATTGTCCCACTAGACACTGCGCTCCCAGAATGCAGAGTTACTTGTGGTTCCTAGAATCTCTAAAAGTAGACTGGGGGCCAGAGCCTTCAGCTACCAGGCTCCTTTCCTATGGATCCAGCTCCCAGTCTGGGTTCGTGGGGGCAGACACCGTCACCACATTTAAGAGTAAACTGAAAACCCTTTTTTTAGCTTATAGCTAGGGAGTGAGGAGTTGCAGCGTCCGCCTAACCCGGCCCACCTGCTTCTCTTCGTAGTCATCAGATTTATTTATCATATAATAGGCAGGCCAGTACAGCCCGATCCGGCAGGGGAGAGTTCAAGCCCGATCCAGCACCTCTCTCTAAGCTAACCTGCCTCTCTTAGTTATGCTATTATAATTCTAGACTACCAGGGAAGTTCCTTCCTTCCTATGAGACACTGAGCTGCTCTCTCATCTTTGTTTTCACTTGTTTCCTTTTGTATGCATCCTGTCCCAGAACTGCTTGTTACTAACCTAGCTCTGGGGAGTTTACTCCCCGGAGTCCTTATGTGTCTTCCTGCAATGCCCAGCCGCGTCCTGCTGCGTCTGCTGCATCCGCTGCATCCACCCGTGCTCTGCAGCGCCACGTTACATCCCGCAATGCCCTGCTGCGATGTTCATACACACAGAGTAGTCAGGATCCGGTATAGGAGACTGCACTACTCAGTATGACACGATGTGCCCTGCTATGACATGAACTACAACGACTACCTTCGAAGTCACTGTTCCATTATCTTTAATGTGACTATTATCGCCACTGTTCATCACACCCCCAACCGGCCCCGTCAGAGACCGCCTACCAAGAGTCTGGGTCTGCTGAGGTTTCTTCCTAAAAGGGAGTTTTTCTTCACCACTGTCGCCACTGCTAATGCTTGCTCTTGAGGGAATTACTGGAATTGTTGGGGCTTTGGAAATTATAGAGTGTGGTCTAGACCTACTCTATCTGTAAAGTGTCTCGAGATAACTGTTGTTATGATTTGATACTATAAATAAATTGAATTGAAAACTCCATTTATGACCCAAGTTGAAATGAACTGGAATTTCCCTTTAAGAGTCATCATACAAAAAAAACATACACAGTCACGGAACATAGTCCTCTGAACCCTGCCAGGACATCTCTTCTCTGTTTAAAAAGTTTAAAAAAACGTATTCCCTGCACCAGCCAAAAAGCAACTCCAAAAAACAGCCAAAAACTACATTGCATGTCCCGTGCGGTTAGCATGATGTGATTAAAGCTGCATCGTGCTGTTCCGAGTCTATGAGTATTCCAAAAAGCTTTAATCTCTGAATCCCCCAGGAACCTGCATGTTATTCATATTGTGTAGTTCAATTTCCAAGCAGCCCTAGGTACTGTATCTGTTAATAGATGCATCGCAATATAATCTGTAGTATTCATACGGTTTGCTTCAAAAGGAGTTGACAATACAGTTATTGGAAGGTCATCTTTGATCAGAACAAACAAATTGCAATGCCTGAAAATCTGCTCCTCTATTAGGAAGGGAGAAAAACTGCATTTCTCTCAGCAACAGATGTTTGCTGTGAATGAAACAGCGAAGGAAGCCTCGGGACAGTCAATGACACGAGCGTCAATAAAACAAACAAATGCTCTGACGTGACTTTGACATGATCTGGTTTAAACTCAAACTGAGAGTCAGTTGATGTTGGGATTTGTTTAGAGAGACCGAGGGAAAAGATGATTTCCTCCTATCCACAATGCAACAGGGTTTACCTCACATTAAGCTCAGACATAAATTCTGCAGCCTCAGACTTCACTGGCAACAGCTCGCTTTCTTCTTGGCTGGTTCACACCGACTACAGAACGTCTCTGTTTATTATTTTTAACGAGGGCATAATTATGCCTCCGTATGTTTCTGTACCATTATTCCGAGATTGCCGTCAATTTCTCCAGCACAGAGATCAAACGCTAACACCACCTCTGACAGAGAGGCACAACAAATGATGGGAGCGGAGTGCTGCAGATGCATCTCCAGCTCGGAAATTACAAAGAGGAGAAATTTGACAGATGCAAAATGAACATGGCGCCTATTATTTCCTTTTTTTTTTTTTTTTGATATTGTTGATCTACCTCTCATCAAAGGCTGACATCTGACGGAGGGGGAGTGGAGGGACAAGAAGCACGAGGTGGGCCTTTTTACTGCACAGCATCGTGATTTCCTTATCTTTCTTTAGCACTTCTGTGTTGGATGGAGAGGACTGTCTGAGGTAATGTGATGAAGGAGAGATTGGACAAATGTGAGGAGGAGTGAAGGGAGGGTTTTGGGGGTGGGGGGGGGGTCTTAAGAGTATAAAAGATTGATTTAGTCAAGGTGAGAGCTGGGGGCATGCACGTCTCTGGTGCAATGTGCTTAAATTACAATCAATCACACACTTTGGAGCAAATGCACGCACACACACACACACACACACACACATATACGGAAGTTAGGAAAGCAAAAAAATACACTTCTTTTTAGCTGCAAAGGGAGTTCATTTTGTGTTTAAATGTGCCGGATACCTTGGGATTGCTTTGGAAAGATGTGAGAGCTACCACACGGGATTAGAACAGGCCGAATAAAACTGGAACATGTTTCCTCTGACAAAGTCTTCCATCTTACTTAGACTTGACTGGTCCCAAGGCAGACCTCCTTTATGTTATTGAGCTGTTTTTCTATTGAGTCCTAAAAGTCTTGTTTTTTTAAAAAGAAGTGAAAAGATCTATTCAATTTGTCATCTCTCTGGCAGATTTTGTTGTAAAAGCTCTGAAAAACGTATTTTGTCTATTAGCTTTATACTCCGAAGGGCTGAGTCTTACATTGACATAACCTTTTTTTAGCCAATTGTGTTCTTCTCACCGGTTTGAATTGGCGGTGAAAAAGGGGATGTCACATACTTCTGGAGGTAGCGTTGTTTCAATCAAATCTGATGACAGTTGTGGGGTTGTTTGCTCATGTTGACAGGCCACTGTCAGTCAAACTGAGTTAAACCTTTAAGTTTGATTATTTCATCATGACTTAAATGTTATAGAGTAATATTTAATATCCAAAATCAGGTTTTCAAGGGCTTTAAAGAAAACAAGACTTTGTGGACTCAACAATAAATAAAGTTACTTGATGAGATGGAGTTCTTTTAGTCTGCTATGGTTTTTATAGAAGTTGTTTACCACATTATTATCATTATTTTATCTGTCTTGTCCATTTCTACTTGTGATGAGACTATAGGTGCAAATTAGCTGTTGAGATAGCCCTGACACTTTTATATACTTATATATCTAAATGTGTCACAGTGTTGAGTAATGTCCACCGTCCCCTGTAAATAAACAGCAAACAACTATTTATCCTCAGATAGATTCCAACACAGGTCTGTATTAAAGTTTGTTCCATAACTGCAAATTGCAATCACCATCAGCAATCGGTGTGTGGCCACTTAAAAACCTGTTACTGCATGAGGTCAAAGGCCGCTGATTTCATCTGGCGTGGCCGTGTAGTCCAAGCCCCAATAGGGAGAAGGGACTCATACCAGACCTCCATCACAAATCAATTACCGGTTCGCTGGCTGGCGGCTCTGCCCGCCTCCCTGGAGCCTCCGAAGCGTGGCCATTTTTATTCTGCAAAAGCATGGTTTAACAGCCTCTTCCACCGCCTCAAGGTCCAATCACTCATCTGTCCACCGCACTGACAAGTGTAGTGTTAACCATTTACGAGGGACGGCCCCTCAGATGTACTTTCTTTCCAACCTTGGCTGTGCGATGTGATAAACAATTTCAAAGTGCTACATCCTCTGCTGAGATGTCTGTCAGGGACTTCTCAGTTTAAAAAGCAGACTTTGTCCAAAGGCTGTAAAAGAAAAATGACAGACAGCTTTGGGAACCAGCAGCCTGTCACATTATTTTATTTTTTTAACTGTTCACTCCTTTTTTCATTCTCTCACTTTCTGCCCAGATCCTACACCATCTAATCTCGGATTCAGACCACAAGCAACGCAACCATCTACTCGCCAAAAACACAGTTTGTCTGTCAAACCTTACTATCTGCGTTTCTCTCCTTCATCCTCTCCTCTCCACACCGTGTCCGATGTGCTTTGACCAAGTGCACTCTCACTGACACACACACACACCTCCGCACACAACCTGCCTCATCTTCCCACCGGCCATCTCTATTTCTGTCTTTGCTCTTTTTGCATTTCCTCCTCTCTCCTCTCGCAGCCTCGCTGTCTGTCCTTCCACCCACTCCCCAACCTTTTCCACCCTCTGCTTTTCACTTCCCTTTCCTTCTCCTCTCCTTACCAACTTTTATTCTAGGCCTGAGTGTCAGACTGGCATGTCTGACAGGCTGTGAAGTACAAGCCTGAAGGTCTTTCCTCAGCGGGAACACAACCATCTGCAATGCGAGAGCTGCTCTGGCACTTCAGCCTGCCCGAGCCAGGAGAAGGAGTTAGGCCACCATTGCAAAAGTGGCCACTCTTCTGTCAGCGCTATGCCTCAGCCACTCGAGTGCACACTGTTGTTCTCTGTACAGATGAGGGCGAGTGAAGCCTGCAGAGGTGCACTGGGTGTATCAGTTGATACAAAATTCAGGACACATATCTGGACACATCACAGTATGTATTAGATTTACATCCACATAAATGAGCAGTAAATAACTCTTTACATTTGTTCTGTGAGTCTGAATATGGATACGTTTAAATGTACAGTGTGCTACAGTAACAAGTTTGCTGAGTTTTTATATTATTGTTTTATTAATGTTTTAATTTTTTCTTTATCAGGTTTGCTTTTAACTTACATGCATATACATTTTTTTCTGGTGTTGTCCTTTTTACTTCTTTTTTTAAAAAAAACTCTTTATTTACATGATTGGTTTTTAATTCTTCCATCGATTTTTTTGTAGGTATCACACTTTAAACACATCACACTGCCTCAGTGTATTTTTTAAAAACCTGCCTTGCTTTTGTTTGTCAGTGAATATGACCTGTATATTGGCAGCACTTTTACCGTGCATTTAAGTTTGTTCCTGATTCTATAATAAAATGCAAATCATAATATATATAAAACTGCTAACCATGTACTGTACATGTTGGATATAATGCATTCCTGTTCACGCAACATGGTTCCATATTTCAGTTCATCGAATTGTACGTATTTAATCTCTGAACATCCTGGCACAATTTCTGTTTCCATATTTCAATTTAGTACTAATGGTTCGTTCCATCCATCCATCCATCCATCCATCCATCCATCCATCCATCCATCCATGATACTAAGATACTAAAGAAGATTCAAATATACAACATTCATTATCTTCAACATAATAGCTGCGGCAGCTCTTACCTCCTGATTGGCTGCTGTGAGCTCCTCCTCCAAGGCAGACACCCTCTCGAGTGACACCCGTAGTCTCTCTCTTACCTGAAAATAAAAAATAAAAAAACATGGGTGATGATCTTCCTGTAGATCTCCTCTCTAATGTACCATTTAATTACGTTCCACTGAGCTGGACTGATAGCAAAGGCTCTGACAGATGATTGCATTCTTAATGCCTACTGTTTAAATTCCAGTCAAGGCAATCAGGGGTTAACACAGCAGAAAAGAAGCCCAACTGCAGCAGCAGCAGCAGAAACAGCTGCCATCGTTTCCTCCCTTAGACTCACAATAACACTTTGCTGTGGCTTCAAAGCAGCGTTTTTTGCTCTTAAAAGCACCAGTTGCTGGGAGGAAATTCCCCCTCCTACGCTCCTCTCTTCCTCTGGGAACTCAGGGAAACTCAGAGCATACTCGTCTTCTTCTAGGATTGTCACGCCTCTGATGGAGCAGTTACTTGCACAGCGTGGTGACCTTGGACCACCATTGCTGTGGCCCGATAGCGTGCCAGATCTCAGAGGGGGTTGATCCTGGATTAGAAGTTAGCAGAGGTCCGAGTCGGGATGCCTACCCCCCAGCTGCCCAAGGTGGCTTTTATTCCACTGAACAGCATGTCGCTGGACATACTTTATAAATAATGGCTTTTAGAGGAGAGGATGAATGGATTACAGAGGCTGTGGTGATATCACACAGGGGACTAAGGTCATAAATCAACAGGCTGTGAGAAGGCAGGAGAAACCCAGTTGGGACCAAAACCAACAAATGATAGGTTTTGTTTTTACCAGGTAAACAAAGATGACACTGTGGCAGCAAAATATAATAATATGTTATTTGCACTTTTAAAGACAAAGTCACAAAGTGCTTCACATGATAAACATTTGTAAAAATACAGTAAGATCCAACAGAAAATAAGCAAGGAAAAAATTATAGAGAGACCAATGAAAATCATTTAAAAGATTTAAACCTAAAACCCAAAGTTACAAACATGAGTCAAAAGCGAATTTAAACAAGTGTGTCTTCAGCTGCTTTTTAAAAGCTTCAACAGAGACTGCAGAACGTAAGACAGTAGGAAAGGCGTTCCACAGGTTTGGAGCCATTGCTTCAAAGGAACGGTCACCTTTAGTTTTTAAGTGAGTGCATGGGACCACCAGTAATCCCTGGTTAGAAGACCTGTGGGGACCTGTTAGCCAGGTGTTCAGGCTAGGGGTGCACCGATCCGATGTTAAGATCGGATATCGGTCCCGATATTGACAAAATAGCTGGATTGGGGATCGGAAAAATTAACAGATCCACGGGCCGATTCAATTGCACGTGTGTCCCATGCTGGAAGAGTTGAGTATACAAATAAATAAGAATTCAATACATTACATCTATGTTATTTTGTCTTAGTTAGAAAAGTAATGTTTAGTTAGGAAAGTCTGGTGCCTTTAGTCTCTTCCACATGGTGGAAGGAAGGTATAAGGTGCAAGGTATGCAACGGTATCGTTGTTGAATTATAGCAAAGGCTAATCGGGTATCAACAGATACACAAAGCCCAGGCATCGGTACTGATAAAGTCGGATCGGTGCATCCCTAGTTTAGGCTGAGTAGTCGGCTGAAGGGCTCTGTGCCGTTGGCAGGGGACCACTGATAAACACAGATTTCCCACAGTGCTCTAAAAGGCTAAAAAGGTCGTTAAAATCCTTCTTTGTCAGCTCAGATTCCCGACGTGCCATGTTGTTATTGCCCAAATGGATTACCACCCGAGTTATGGAGGAGGAGAGAGACTGCAGGACTGGGACTGTTGCTCCCGGAAAACAGTGTGTTATGGCATTGAAAAAGCGTATGTTCCTGGTAATGCTATCATCCGGTCAAGGAAGCCCACCAGAGTGACGAAGCACGGCCTCTTTAAGAATCCTGCGCAGAATGGAGGAGGTCAAGGTCGAGGAGGAAGGCCGCCGAACTGACTTTCCACTGGGTTTTTCAGGAACCTGGGCATCGTCAGCATTTTCCGCTACCAGCGGAGGGTGGCCTGCGGGGTTGACAGGCGTTGTGGATGCGACCTGGTCCGGTCGTAGAGGAGGCGCAGAGACACCAACCGGGTGGACCGGGTTTTCACCAGCTAAAGCAGCATAGCGGTTGGAGAGTGTCAGGAGAGGTGGTCCCATCAGAGCCCCTCTTGCGGCTGCGGACCACCACGTCCACCCAAGTTGACCCATGGTGTGGAGTAGAGCAGGAGGAGGGCCGCTGACAAGCGACAGGGTCCCACGCCACGGACTGCAGGACTAAGTTGAGCGAAGCCAGCTTCTGAGACTTTCCACAGGCCAGATCGATGTAACTGGACAGTAAAGTTCCTCGGACAGCTGTTGGATGTCTTCTTTAAGGTCGGTTATTTGTTTATTTGCCTCAAGTAGCAGTGCACTGTCGTCGTTAAAACTGACGCAGCTCTCACAGGCCGGGATGGATAGAGTGGTAAAGGTAGCAGTGGTAGCAGCAGCCATTGTAGCAGTAGCCATTAGTAAAGGCTTCTCTCTTAGCATCAAAGTTTGACACGAGGTAGGAAGTCAAACTTAGCTTAAATAAGTTCTCATACTACAGTACCAGGTTTGGTTTGTAGATGAGGAAGATTCAGACAGGACGCTGAAACTATTGGTATTATTGGCTATTAGGTTGGATGGCAACATACAGTAATGTAAAAATTATTGAACAGGGATCTCACAATATGAGTTGTTGATCTACCTCGTTATGAGAGGACACACACATACATGGAAATCTGTAATGTCAAAAACATTGACACGAAATGTTGCTGTAATGAAGACTTACCTTCTCATCTAGGGCTTTATGGTGTTCGAACAAGGACTTGAGTGCTTTGAGGACCTCGACTTCACTGGAGACTCCTGAGGGAGACTGAGCCTGCCGCTTGACCACCGTCATGCGAAGAGACCGCTCGTGTCTTGACACCAGGCACTCCAGATGCTCCAGCAGTAGCTGAAGAGACACATGGGAGAAATCAATGTTATCATCATCATCGGAAAAAAAATTAAATCCTCGTTGCAGCAGTATAATGGCGTAACGGGAGAGAATCCAAATGCGGAAGGGTTTGCTGCACACCAAGCTTGTTTTCCCTTTAAATTTATTCAAGCATTTTTGCAAGCACTGGCAGACTAAAACAAAGCATTAATGTGTGCTTCATCAGACTCACTCCTAGACCTCAAAGAAAAATCAACAACATAATGAGGCCACCATATAAATAAAAAAAAAATACAAAAGTAATCCAAGTCAGACTTAAGTGGTTCTAGAGCTGAGTTTTAAAGTGCATCCAACCTTTTTATCGTCAACATAATCTTTCACATTACATTAAATTAACAATGTTATAATTATCATCATCCACATTGTTACAAATGGATAATTCCATTTAATTAAGGTATTAGACTAGAGTCACAACCTAAGTTAATCATTTTAAAAGGTGTGCATTAAGAAAATGTTATACACAACCAGTAATTTACAGTAATTATGTCCATTTTATTGTTAGGGAAATCTTTGTACAAATAGTGGCTTTTTAGAGCAAAGGTATGAAAGATGAAAGTAACTGCAAACCTTCCACCAATACCAGAAAGGGATTATGCTAATCTAGGCTGCTAGGTACAAGATGAGCTGCAGAGCTGGTGGGCTGACTTCAGAAAAACTACACAACAACAACAACAACAACAACAATAGCTGGGAGTAAACAACCAGGATGTGACTGGGAGAAAGAATACCAGTTTGGCTGCAGAGATAAGACGTTAGTCATTACCGTTTCTTGCACGTGTGAGATCAGTGTGTAGGATCATCTGCTTTCATTTCCCCTTGTGAATTACTGGCGCCAGATCACAGAAACACTGTAGCAGTTTTGTGGTGATGCAGATCTCAACGCTTCATTCCCGCTCGGAAATTGTCCAAGGACATGATATTACATCCCCAAGATAATGATCTGGTCAGAGGATAAAGTTCCAGCTCAAAATGGCCTCCCTATTCTTTCCTAGAAAAACCTCACTGGCTTCATCCCTGACATCCCTTCACTCCCCTAGCCTAAACATGGCTGCCCAACAGGCTGCAGATGAATTAAATGTATTTTGTGTTTAACCACGTCCCCACTTGGTATCACTAGTGACCTAAAAGGGGCTGCATTTTTTCTTACTCAGTGTGATGCAACAGCCACACATGGTCATATCCCAATTCAAACTCTCTCACTTCCTTAGCTTGCTCCCTACACCGGTTCAACCACAACTAAACAATTAACACAGTTGGTATGATTTGCTTTTAACCCTACATTGTTTATATAAAGTGCACTACTTTGAACACTGTAGGGTTACACAGGCATTTTTTTGTTATATTTATCCATTTTTTTTTTTTGTCTTTGAGTTACCTTGGTTTTCGGCGGGAAGTCACTTCCTGGTGGAGCAAAAGGTGTGGCTAAGGGCTGAGAAAACTTAAATCCTGGAGCCAGCTCATCGGGCCAAACCATGTGCTGCCATGTCATGGGGGGAGGGGGATTTGGGTTTAGTTAGTTTTGCTTTGTATTTAGTGTCCTTTTGGTTACCCCTTTGGTGTTATTTGGTTTGGCCAAACCACTATATGTTCACTATAGGCTCGTTCGAGATGAGCCAGATCTGCGCAGAATCGATCACCGGCGATCGGCGCCCAATGCATGCCGGTTAGATTTGTGTCCGACTTGATCCCGACTTGCTCTGACGTCATGCACACGTGGGCAACGATAATCTCACGAGACCAAGGCGGCCGCAGTTCTGAGACGCAGGTAGCGCAGTTGCTTTTCACCAACTGCAAGAGCCAGGCGGACGCAGGTGGACCCAGGGCATGCTGGGAAACGCCGGCCTCTCAGCTGATCAAACAGCTGATTGGTTCAGAATCGACTCAACATGATGACGTTTTATATAAACTTTTTATTGATTTTCAATCGGAGAGATTTTAACTGTGATTTGTCTGATTTAAAAGCTTATTCTGTACAGAACACATGTTGTGTGGCTGATAGTTGTGTTTAAAAGTCAGAGAGACTAAATCTGTTCAGATTACGGATCATCTACAGTCTGTTGTTTATTAAAATCAGCAACAGATCGCATGTAGAGAATTTTGACAGCTACTTTGTCATAATAAAAACAACTGGAGACTGTGTAGGAGCTGATATAGGGGTCTGATAACATTTTATTAAATCGGAATCGGACCACCGTGTTTCTGTCACTTCCTGTTCAGCCTGAAGGCTGCTGGAATCAGCTGGAAAACTGTCCGACTTGAGAGCGGACTTTTCACTCTTAAAAATACTGGGTTATTTTATTGACCCAACCACTGGGTTGAGGCTGTTTAACCCTGTATTATGTATATTCAACCCATATTGGGTTACTTTCAGTAACCCAGTAGTTGGGTTACTGGTTTTGGACTGTGCCTTGATCTGAATAACCCAACCAATGGTCATTTTAACCCAGTGGTTGGGTTACATTCAAGTTTGGGATCCTCCTCCAACGGTCTTTTTCTTTTCCTCCGAGGCGGGAGAACACTTTTGGAAACACTGAAGGTTTGTCATTTCTCATTTTTTAGAAAACTACCTCTGTCTTCAACAGAAACACGAGCTTGCTAGTTGTTAGTTATAATATATATAATAATAATCATTATTTCCATAACGGGACAGCCTGTAGAACTTTACTTTACTTTGCCGAAAGCAACCGTACTGCCCCTCTAACGGCTACCACTGATGCTAATTAAGCAAGCAGCTAGCAAGGAGCTGCTTACTACAACAGTGCTTCATTGCAGTCAAACAGCAGATTTTAGCTCCGGTTACTGGTTACTTACTTGATCTTGATTCATTGCCGGATAGGAGGAGCGTTTTAGCTCTGATAATCCAGTTAGCAACAGTGATTTCTAGCTAACTACGATTCATGCATGCTATAAGGCTAGCGCAAGTTCAAGTATGATAGCGCTAATGCTAGCTAGTAGGTTAATATTGTAGCATGATACCTAAGATTTAAATGGAGACTATTTCTAATTCTCTGAGGGAGTGACACATAAACAGTGCTTTATAAACATTTGTGTGTGTGTCTGGGGCAAATCACGAGACAAATTCACTATGATATGAAGTATTATAACGTTTTAAAAAGATCGCTAATGCTAACCGCTAGCGCTAGCTAGCGCTAATTGCTGACTCATCCTGTAAGCTAGCTAGTAGCTAGTACAGAGCGAAGCATTGAAGGTGCATTGCACGCATTCTGTTGACAAATTAATTTGTGTTTAGTGCAGTTAACACACTTTGTAGAAATACAAAGTTTTTAAGTGATTATGAAAAGACCACTAGTTAGCTAGCTACATGGCACTAGATTACAGCAACTTCGTTATATTTTCACTAGACAGACAGACTGCAAAATACACTTCCATACATTGATTGAACATTAACAGATCTTGTTCTTCTCCCCTATAGCGGTTGAATATGGAGGACTTTGTTAAACTAAAGTTAACAGAACGGCAACTTCTTGAGCTGATTGACACTTTTGCAGGTAAATATGTTATATTGTTGTACTATATGCCTATTATTAATATTATTGAATATGTCAACATTAAAAAAAATGAGTTACCCTATCCTCATGCATCCCCAATGAAGTTGTAGGCTACACAATACTCCATTTTGTTTAGATGTACAACATCTTGACATGTAAAAGCATTATGTAAAAGAATCTAACACTCTATATGTGCCACTGAAGACCATGCCTCCCTAAACAAAATCCCATTTTGATTACCCATCACCTGTGGTCACCATTGTAGGTCCTGAAATACCATTTCGATAGTGACAGAAATTCCACAACTATAGAAGGCAAACAATTGGCATGAGGTTTTATTAACCTTACCATGGCCACAGAATTTATAGTTTAGCTACCTCTTATTTCACCACTACACCTCTGTCTACCATTGTGCACAGCAATACTTTAAATGTAATTTTCTTATTACAAAATGTGCTCTCAATCACACACACACTTTCTCTCTTTTTCTCAATCTTTCTCTCTCACTTATCTTATTATTTTTGTTTTGATGATATATGATTTAATTAATTATTCTAAATCTCCCCCTCTCAGATTGTGCAGGACTTCGAGGTTCTTCATAAAGAGGCATCAGACTAAATCTTTGACCTGGAGGAGGTTCAGCGAGAAGCTTGCTCATGCGGCCCAGTGGGAGGGGTAGAAGCTCCACGTGCAGACAGAGTCTT
>NC_053134.1:8624764-8662264 GCF_010015445.1 Perca fluviatilis
TGGGTCAGCATCACACACACTCTGCAACAGCCCTCCATGGTGTAAGGTACAGTGATGCAATACAATATAAAGCAGCAGGGCTCGTAGGATGCTAGTTGGCTGTAAGCAGACAGCGAGGAATGAATATATAAAGAAGAAAATCAAATCACTAATAAAAACTTCTACTGCAAGTAATTTATGTTACTTGCAGTTTTAAGGCTTCCTGGCAACCACAACCAAGTCCCCTTAGCAACATGTGTCCTTAATACTAGAGCTGGGGCAACATTCGACTTTTGAGACCAATACCTACGTCAATATTTTAGAGTTTAAATTACAATGATAATGACATATTAACTGATATTCATTTAATTACAGTACATCAGAAGAAATTTTAAATTTTGAATGGATATTGGATATATGTACCATATTATATAAGTAAAGTCAAACATCAAAGCTGCTGAAATAGACAAGAATTGTTCAGGAAAGCACAATTATATGTAACTAAGTAATACAATAGTCATATAGGCTAAGATTAATACAGACTTTAGATCACAATTAAGCTTGACCACAATGCCATCTCTTCTATTACAGCAATTATACAGACATTTTAAATCAAAAGCAATCTATTCACATAAACTGCAACAAAATCAAGGTAGTTCCAGACAAGTATGGGTCAAAAATGACCCAAGAAAATCTAACAGTTCCTTAGTGACAGACACAGATGTAGGTTGTTCCCCCTCTGGCTAACACACTAATTTGCATACAAAGCATATAAAATACATTATGTGTTATTCTTTTGTGTTAAGATGCTCTTACTGACTTAATTTATCTAATAAAGGAATTCTATTAAGAACAGGTCAGCCATGCCATTACATCTGGGAACAAAGGTTCAATCCATCGTACAATAAAGGGAAATGATTGAATGGTCTAACGGTAATCTGTGGGAGAAAGAGAATTGGCTCCATACGGTGGTGCCGGCACGATGCCAGGTGTAGTAGATTTACACATAAAGCACCGAGGTGCAGCAAAAGAGAGTACTACAGACAGAGCACGGCACTATAACAGCTGAGATGATAGACCGTGTGGCTGCTCTGTGTGTGATGGAGCTGGACAGCAGATTGCAGTTTTAGTCATATTTTTTTGAAAAATAATAAATCATTTCACAGTTTGAGCTCAACTTCTATGAGCAGATTAGACTGAAGGCCACAAAATATGGAAATGAGAATGTAGGCATTACCAACACTACTACAACAACTACTATTACTACTAGTAGTAGTAGTAGTACTACTGCTACTACTACTGCTAGTACAGATGATAAAAATAATAAGAATAATGATACAGAAGATGAATAAGAAGAATAAAGAGAAAAGGGAAAAGGAGGGGGAATAATTAGAAGATGGAAAAGTAGTAAGAGAAGAAGAGGAGAAGAAGTAGAAGAAGAAGGAGGAAGAGGAGGGTATAGAATGAGAGGGAGGGGGGAAAGGGGGAAGGGAAAGAGAAAAAGAAGGAACAGGAGGAAGATTAGGAGGAGAAAAAGGTGGTGGGAGAGGAAGAAAAACGAGGAGAAGAAGAAGAAGAAATAAGCAAGTTAAGGGAAAAAGAAAAAGCAACAGAAGGAGAACAAAAAAAGAGGAGGGAAAGAAAAAGAGAGGAAGAAGAAGAGGAGGGAATGAAGAAAAAATACTGGCTCCACAAGAGCAGAGTAGCTCATCTCCATTTAGGATGTAAAAATTCAAATAACCATGCCTATGATGTAGCTTAGAGCTCACACAGAGAACACACCACACTGTTCCAAAGAGTCACACATCTTTGAGGGTTTGTCTCAAATGGTCAAAAATATGCAAGAACAAATGCAAACGTTTGCTTAATGTGACCAGTAATTCCGAAACGCACTGGCCTGTCATGACATTTCCTTGGTCTCCTCTGCCAGACCACCAGCTTTGCTCTCTCTGTGTGTCTCAGTCCATTTTTCTGCAGATGGATACTGACAAAAGATTTAGATACGCCTGAACTACAATTATACACCAATTACTGTCTGGTCACCCTGCTGCTCCTCTCCAGACCCTAAACACAAAAACCATCTCCCACCACTGTTGTTTTCCAAAACACTTTGGATCCACAAACTCACTCAGGAATTCGTAGCTATATGCCTGCGACAACCATCAGAGGACGAGAGACAGCCTGTCGCTTAGGTAGACTTCAAACCTTTGTCCCCTTCATCCCAGTCTACATTATGCAGAGACGTCTCTGGAGTGGGTCATATCAGGCAGGTACAAAGGGATCAAACGGAGACACGGCTGTCTCAATGGGACTTCTGAGTGATGGGACAGCTTGCGTTACATTTTAATTTACAACTGGTTGATGTGACACAATAACCAGAATGCTCTGTGTTTGATTTCAGAACCAAAATGGGGAAATGTATTTATTTGAGCGTGCAAAATTGAGTATTGCAAAAGCCTGCTTCACAATGACAATGGGTTCAGTTTATATTGATTTTGTAAATCCTTTCCACATAAATACTCAAGGACTACAACATCGATTGACAAAAGATTAATAACCCAGTGTAATAATCCACTATTTTAATAATTGTTTAGTAATTTGTCAAGAAAAAAGGTCAAGTATCAGCTTGTTCTGGCTTTTTGGAAGTCCAGATGTGTTTTTCTCTGTTTCATTACTGTAAATTAAATATTGTTGGGTTTTGGACTGTTAATCGGACAAAACAAGCAATTCAAAGACATCACCGTGTGTTCTCATAATAGCATAATAATAATGTAACTCATAATAGCCACTTTTCAGTATTTCCTGAAATTTTATAGACCAAACAATCAATTGATTTAAAAACAAACAAACATGGCAAACAAATCAATAATGAAAATGAGTTGCAGCAGTGTTATTTTCACTTTACTTATATAGCACTTGTGACTAAATTAAAATGTGTTTGACGTAAAAATAAAATCAAATCAATTCTCAAAAGCTGTCAGATAAATACAACTCGTGATCTGTATCTGAGTACACATTGTAATTCTGAGTCTGTACAGCATCTGCCCTTCAGGAGACAAGAACAATGACTTACAGACAAACTCCAGGGAGCATGACAATATTGTCTCATAGCTACAGTAGTGCAACAAATCCTTATAGATCTTATAAAGCGACAAATCCTCTGCAAAGACACCATGACAATCCTACTGACTCTCACTCTGTATTATGAATGAAGGCTTCAAAAAAGTCAAGTGGATTTACTTCTGTAATCACAGGTAGTCATAAAATGCAGCGTACAGGCAGAGGAACAAGGCTTGATGGGATGAATGGTGGGACATCCCAGAGCTACAGGCTTTGGCCATGCTTGTCTTGGAATCTTTACTGGACCTGAACTCTGGTGGGACAGCCAACCAATCTGTATTGATCAAGATCGGATATTTTGGCATATTTCAGCATCTCAGTTCATTTCACAAGTGGACTGCTGCAGGCAGCTGTCCGAGCAGCAGCAGGGGGTGTGAAAGCAGTTACAAAAATGTGGACGCCCGGAGTGGTCGTGACTGTAAAATGTTTCTGGCCTGTTGTCTTGGGATCATAACTAAATCAAAACATCTGCATTCTCAGGATCATGATTTTATTATCTCATAATGAATTAACATTATGCAGCGCTCATGCCAGTTTGTTAGATACAGATGTACAATCTCATTCTATCCCATTAAACAGCCTTGCTGTCTGTCTGATCTGGTAAAACTTCTGTTAACAAGATGAAGCAGTCAAATTATTATATCAAGCCACTTGAGACTACTTGACAAAGCCAGGCCTGACATAGCCAAGACCAATACAAACCTAACTGTAACTGGTTTGCAAAATTCAAGAAGCCAAATGTTAAACTGTCAGGACAAATATGTCTATTATATGTAAGGGCTTGCTGAGTTAAGATTATCTACAGAGGAAGATCAGGTCAACTGTTACGACCCAGCTGTAACCATAGTAACAGGACATGAGGGGGGAGTGTTGGTGTTGTAACCAAGTCATCTATATTGAGAGTTGAGCTATAATGGACCAAAACAATGGAAGGACAGAGAAAGAGATTCAAGCTTTCGTTTTACTTTTTATACAATAATTAAAAATGTGTAAAGAAAATACATGTTGCTTTATTTATATTGTATATTACCATATATACATATTTGCTTTGCTACATTTTCAGTATCCTATTGTTCTGTGGCTGTCAAAATGATCCCCATTCTGCAACGTGACCATTAAACTTCCGTTCTATGCTAAATCATCTTGAAAATCATCTGAAAATTAAGCTATAGTCTCATTATAAAACAACACCTCGTTGCCATTTTCTAAACTTGGTTTGTACAGTAGATCAGGCACAACAAAAGAAGCTTAGAGTTTATAAATGTCCCTCCCAGAGAAGTGTAGCTAATCACAGTCACCTCCTCTTAAGAAAAAGCCCTTCTGCAAATTGCATCCTTTGTTTTAATACTTGTGAGACCCAACAATCCCCTGCTAGTGCCCCGACGCTGCTGGTAAGCTTTGATTTCCTCAGCAACAGTATACAGTCTACTCCTCTCTCTGGAGCTCTTCTTTAAACCAGCCATCTCAGAGCAATCTTTTCTCTCGTAGAGCTGAGTTAAAGAAAATGCTATGACCCCAGGGGTGAGGAAATGTTTTTAAAACTGCCTCTTCTTAAAGGCCACACTGGCAGGAACTTGACAGATTATGGGCTCCACTGAAACAACATTTCACATACTATTGTGGCTTCCAGAAGATCCACAAAATAACTGCTCTAACTACTATCTTTCCATTGCACAGAGAGAAGTTGTAACAAATGCAAGAGCTTGATTCATAAAGCAAGTGGATGTTGGTTTGTGTGACACTGGGAACGTTTGTAACCTAGCAGAGATCTTTTCTTGGCAGTCACCTACAGACAGCATGAAATACATATTCTAAAACTAAATTACAATAAGAATTTATTAAATTCTACCAAAAGCTTTTAAAAATAAATGTCCCTTTCTTATCACACTTCATCATATAATTTTCTATTTTACGGTTATTTGCAACATCCCCGCAAATAAACAATACGAGGTGTAACTTATGCTTAACCAGAGTTGCTTACAGTGTATCCTGGTCACACTGAATTATTCACAACATTGGAAATGGGGCAAATGGAAGTTTTTTCCCATTCAATGATATTTATTTTGCTCTATCTCTCAACGTAAACACAACCTGGTGCATTTTTATTCCCAGGAAACGCTGCGTCCAGGCACTGCTCTCATAAATAACCTGAAAATGGGATAGTACGAAAGAAAAGATAGAGAGAAGCGAATGGCTGAATGCACTGTGGTGGAATTGCGATTCAGTGAGCACGAAGAGTCCTGGTATATAAATAAAAAGGTGAAGATGCACATACTGGGGATTGCGTGACAGAGCATCTTACTGTAAGCGCATCAGTTAAGTGAACTTTCACCTCTGCTGTGGTTCTACAGGTCGAGCTGCGGTCAAGGGTGATCAGTACACACACACACACACACACACACACACACACACACACACACACACACACACACACACACACACACACACACACACACACACACACACACACACACACACACACACACACACTCTCTGGAGGATGGATACCCGAACCGAGCACGTAGGGACCCGACGGGCTGGGTTCGGACAGATATTTAGAAATGGTTCGGGTCGGGCTCGGTCACATCAGCGGCATTGAACATTTAAAATTTTAAAACAGCTGATTATGTAGGTGCGCGCCTGTGTTAACGTGTGCTCGTTGCCCCGTGTGCGCTGATGCGCTCATCTGTTGACATTTCCGAATGCCTTACTACAGTTGCTTAATAAAAGCAGGCTTTCCACACAAACAAACGTACATGTGTCATTAGTATGAGGAAAAAAAACGAGATTTTAACTGTGTCGAGCTCGGGCATGAATATCTTAATGCCTGTCTGGCTCGGGCCGGGTTCGGCTACTGCTCTGTCGGACGCGGGCTGGGCTCGGACAGAAAAGTGCGGCCTGATCCGCGCTCTAACACGCGCACGCACGCACACACACACACACACACACACACACACACACACACTGTGGGGCCCTGGGGATGTTTCAGAACTCCCTCAGGGGAAGTGATGAGAGCAGTGCTGACATTCCTTGATGTGGCCAACTGCCGCCCAGCTGTGAACAGCAGCGACATCTCTTAACAAAAGCAGATCAGCGGTTTATGATGATGAGGAGGTTCTAATTCTTGAGTCGGCTGTTAAATGAGAAAAAAAAAACTGGTGTAAGCTACAGTGTGTTAGGGTGAATACTGCGTAGCTTTTTAACGCTTTCTTTCAAAATGTTATCCAAGGTCATTTCATCAGTGGCACAGCTTTAATTTATACTCCATTCAAAAAGCTGGGAAGTATAACATTCCACTTGGATGGGCTGAGGCTTTGCTCAAAGCCTCTCTCTAGCACTATTTTACCCATGACCTGCTGGACCATTACCCCCCCTCCCACACACACACACACACACCTCCCTCTATTCCCCATGTCATTACCAGAGCAAACTGCCTAGCACTGCAATATGTCAGGTTGTGTGCATGCGTGCGTGCGTGCGTGCGTGCGTGAGAGAGCATGGAGTCTGCCTAGAAGGTAAACTCTAAATGAGATGGTGGACAAGGTTTCCTCCCCGAGTGGGCCGACTGATTTTTTTATTTTTATATTGAGGTGTGCTTCTGCAGGAGGGTCATGCTTTCAGGCTAAAAACAAACCCTGGCAATTGCGCATCACTCTCAGGAGAGACAGAGAAGTGGTGGTGTGATTGACGGCACGCTGACTCACCAAGTGAAACACAGAGAGCAGCTCGAAAAGAAGCAGAAAAAATTGCCGTCGTGTGATGAGGACGCTGCCAGCCAAGCCTCAGGAATCTTTGCGAAGGAACGGATGATGAGCAATGTCATCTGAAACCAACAGCAGATTCTCAAAAGCCTTAAATGAGATTAAAAATGAGTCGTTAAGAGTGCATAGTGAATCTCTTCCCAAGAATAAATTAAGACAAATTCTGACAACTTTCATAGCAAGAAGCTTTGAAACAGAAAAAGGAGCCCTTTGTGAATGCACCGTGACTCTTATTTGGAGTACTTAAAAAACACTCTGGGAATGTACCACATAATGATGAGCAACAAGCACAAACAGACGCCTTATTGTTATACTTGTGCTTTTTTTCAATTGCTACATCTGAGTTTCTGAAAGCTCCATTATACTGTAGCTCTAATATTTGATAAACTGTTATATTTACAGTGTTAGACCAAAGGGAGGACAGGACAGAGGGTGGTTATGAATAAATGATGAGATGAGCCTCCTGCTATTAATACAAATGCTGAATTTCCCAGAGTTAATAAATGTCGACACATGCAAGAGAGTGATGCTGCATTAAAGTGGACTTATCTCACTATAATCACATTTGACCATTTAGATCAAATAAATGAAAACCTTCAGCTCAATCAAGTCCCATGGAGCAGGTGTAGGGAATTAGAAAGATTTGTCAATAGAGTCGCTTTAAGTTGTTTTAAACCGACTGACTATTCTGAAGCTGTTTGTTCCAGAGAGAATGGACATCAATTATATCAATCACACAACAACACCAGCAGCAGATCACCCATGACCAGTGGCAGCAGGATTCTTGGCCTACATCTTGCTGATAAAGGAGGATCGGTCACAGAGGACCTATATGGGACAGCGAGGAGCCAGAGAGACCATAAAGAACCGCAGCTGCCCATGAGTTTCAGCTAAGCCAGCAGGCTCATTTCCTTCGCTTTAAATATTCAAGAAGGTTACACCCGTGCTGAGCGAGCATCTCTTCTTCTTCACAGCGACATGCGGGTGTGTTGATTTCAAGGTGGGCGGCAAGTTTCACAACAGCAGCCAGCGTGCTTCTATCAATGACGCCTCTTCAGGAACCAAGGTAGATGCTTTTCATCTATGTATCCGTCAAAAATAACGCAGAGGACATCCACCGACTCTACTCACAATCAAACTATTGCTATTGCCGATGTGAGATCCTCAAAGGCATGAATATTCCAGTGTTTGTGGGCTCACACGTCCTTTTATTCTCTGAAGAAACTGGCAGGTTGTAAAGCCATCACACCTTCAAAAAGCTGCTCAAACCAAAGAATGTATGATACAGTATAGATGCAAAGAAGCTGTAGGGGGCCATTGTAAAAAACATCAAGCTGGATTGTATTTTCCATGCTTTCACAACACAAGAAAAACAATCAACTTCATAAAGCAATATGCCTGTCTGATTTTATATCTCTTTGTACATGTCCGCCACAAAAATCCACATCAAATCTAATGGCACTTCCCAAAGGTTGATCATTTATGCATAATAAACCAAGCTGAAATTAATCATTCACAATGAGCCATTAACTTAAAACGAGCCAGCCATGAATAAAAGGAAACCACTGAGTTTTCTCGGTTGAATAATGCATTGATTTTGTACAGCCTGATTGCCTGTGATTATTTTTGGAATTGGACAAACTTTTTAAGAAATGCGCTACAAGAGACACAAAAAAAAGCCAGTTCATGAAAAGGACAATGAATGGTTGTCCTAAATGGACTTAGCATGACACTGTTGTGATGTTATATCAGGGCAGTGGGGGACTGGTCCTTGCACTGATGCCTTTAATGGCACCACATGAAAACAACAGCAGAATGAAAAACAACTACTTGTACATGGGAGATGATTATTTCAGGGAAAGCAAAGCAGACATGTACAGCAGACCAAAAAAAAGAAGAAAAAAAAGGCAAATGAAAGGTTGGTAAGGGAGTTTGTGTGAGAGAGGTTTGATGGCATTGAGGGTAGGAGGGGGGTGATTTACAATAACCTTTAGCTGGCGAGGTAAGAGGGGTCGTCTATAATATAAAGGCCCCTTGAGGCAAAGTATAAATCTGAGAGTGCAAATTACAGCCTGACAATTTACTGCCCTTCAAGCGGCTAATAACTAATTTGGATCCCTTTAAACTCCTGTACGAGGACCTGCCACACCTTCATATAGCCTCCCATTACAACATCTGCCACTTCCTTCAACCTCTGACCTCCAAAATTTAAGAGATGAAGGCTGTGTAAGAATTAAATAAAAAGGGACATTTTTTGGGAGGAAATTGGGAGAAAAGTGGGAGGAATTATTTTGTACTCAAGCAAAAGCATTTCATTTTCTGCAGTTTCAAGACTTGAAAGGACATGGAATTGTCATGGTTGAAACATCTGAAAATATCAGGTTCTTTGGTAAAAAAGTCACAAGACTGTGTGCAAAAAAAAAAGTAAGTAGAGAAGAACATTTGTCAGTTAAAATCTGTTGACTTTCAGAATTTAAGTCACTGAGTCAGTTTACATGCACACCAATTTTCCACTATTATTCAGAATATGACAATATTCCGAATTTGATACAGGTCATGTAAACAGCATATTCCGGTTGGGTATTCCGAATAAGGCCTTTTTCCGAATCTAGCATTTTCCGATTAAGACGTGGAATAATCCAGGATTCATTCGGGTTTTAGAGGCTTTCTTTGGACACGTATACAGCGCATTTGGAATATGCGTCTCGATCAGGGTTTTTACCGCAGTTTACGGCGTCTTGCCGTTTGCGGCTTATGGTCAGCTCTGTGCGTTGCTATGGTGGCTGTACACCACATGTGTCAAACTCAAGTCCGGCCCCTTGCAAATTTTGATCCGGCCTGCATTTCAATTTAGGTTCACAGCTACTTTTGGCCCGACTAGTTGTGTACCACACCAACAAAAAAAAAAATCTGTTTCATCAATTTTTTATGCTTTATTTATGAGATACTGCCGTGCAGAATTGGACATATTTGCCTCCTTTGAGACTCAGAATTCCCTGCAGAAGCTGATAGTTCTTTAATATGCAGGCTGTGAAACTTTTAAACTGCTTTTAAAAATGTTATGTTTGTTTTTTATTTTTGTTATATTTGCTAAATTCTATGATGGCTAAGAAACTTTTTTGCTGACTTTTTTTTAGGGTTTATGTCGACTTTTTTTGTTAAATAAAAGCATGTCAATAAACATAACATGTCTGGCCCTTATTGTGATTGTCATTTCCAGTGTGGCCCTTATTGAAATTGAGTTTGACACCCCTGCTGTACACTGTACAAGGAGAAACACAGCTACTTTTGAACATTATCAACAGGTTTTTGGATATGCGCACACCTCGCTATGCTGAACATTTCAAGAAGCTGGTTGAAGGAATGAAAGAGGGACGCTGTGTTCGCACGGTCCAAAAGGTCCGCCACCGATGGAAAACTTTGAAAAAAATTGTATTTTGCAGGGCTACATGCAAACGGGAATATTAGTGGAATATTTACTTTCAGTAGCCATGTAAACAGTTTAGTCAGAATATCGTCTTTTTCGGAATAAGGGCAAAAAACGGAATATTATGTGCATATAAACGTAGTCAATGTGAGATGAATTGAACAACTATGGGGCAATGTTTTGTTTCTAAGCCTTCTGAATTTGCTCCAGCTTTGACTAGCTTCTTCTACATGTATATAGAAACAGTTGCTATGGCTCATGGGTATTGTAGTATTTAGAGCCATTCCTCAAGTGCTGTCAGCACAGAAGAGCTCCTCTAACAAATAGAAGATCGACATGGATGTGTGTGTCTGTGGAGTTCTGTCTGGGGACAGCAAAGTCAAGGTAAAGAAGACTCATCTTGAGCGCCCAGATAGCTCAGTTGGTACAGCGGGCGCACATATATAGAGGTTTAGTCCTCAGCGCAGCGGTGCGGGGTTCGACTCCGACCTCGGCTCTTTGCTGCATGTCATTCCTCCTCTCTCTCCCCTTTCATGTCTTCATCTATCCTGTCAAATAAAGGCTTAAAATGCCCAAAAAATTATCTTTAAAAAAGAAGCCTCATCTCAAGACAGATTATTTGGCTTTCATTGGGGAAATGGGAGTGAGGCTATCAAAGAAAGTATCCCATAGACATCCCTTCTCCAATACATGTGCTCTCTCGACGTGATTATCTCAGCTCCAATGTATGATTCCCTGACATAAATTGATGCCACTGCAATGCATGGTGATACTGTGCCCATATTAAAAAGGTCAGAGTGTTTTATTACGTGATGAGAATGCCTTCTCAATGTTTTCCAAATGTAATGTTCTGTCACACTCTTCTCATCTGCTCCCAATAACGCCAAGCATCCAGGCAGCAACGGAGCTGCATATCGCTGTGAAACACCCAAACAAGCATGGCCGGAAATGTCACACCATCCATCATCTATTACCCATGGAGAACCAAACGCTCCAAAAGGGACAAATATTTTATGTTTTTTTTCTTTTTTTCCCATGACACAACAGCAGCAGGCTGGCTCTCGGTTGATGTGCTTTGACTGCTGTTCGCCTTGTACAGCAGGAGGAGATGATTTCCATGGCTGACGACCCTGTGTCCTTTTAGTCCAGATTAGCTGGCAAATAGGATTATTGTTTTGTCTAAGGGCTGCAACTAACCGCTATTTTCATTAGCCCTTTGAACCCTATTCTGTTTGGTTTTGTTTTCACTGCCTCTTTTACAGGCTTTTGGCAAGGTCATAATAAATAGTCACAGGAGACTGTCGACCCCATAGGTTGTTTATAGAAGCAGCAATTATGACCCATATTTACGTTTATTGGTAGGTGGCATCTTTTAGTGGCCATAGTAATAATGATGAGAAATCATGTATCGTGGTATTATGACCCAGAAAGTCCGTTAAGGGTGGGTGGGAGGCACGGGGTGGATGGGTCAAACACACACACACACACACACACACACACACACACACACACACACACACACACACACACACACACACACACACACACACACACACACACACACACACACACACACACACACACACACACACACACACACACACACACACAGGACTTCCACCCAGGAGACCAGTGTTTGTGTCCCGACTGAAATCTGTTTAAAAATAAAAAGTTATTTTAACTTTAACAAACGGAACTACATCACGTTTTGTGTCACGTGCGTAATTACAGCATGGAAGAACGCACACAAGTGAAGCAATGTAACAAAGATACTGGTTTTAACCCAAAACCACGATCTTTTTCTGAGCTTAAGTAGTATTGTTGCCTAAATCTAACCAAGTAGTTTTTCTGCCTCGACCTAACCAAACTGTGACCGTTTCACATTGTTAATGACGTGTTTAAAACGGTGACCATTATGTTCTGTGGTTCAGTTAGAAGGTTGGAACAAACAGCCTATGTGGTCGTATGGTTTGGACGACTGTTGGAGGAAGTTTGTTTTTTCTGTATATTAAGGTTTTCAACACACAATATAGCAATGTCATAATATCAGCATATGAATGGATAGAGGAGAATGACAGTTTTTAGGAATATTAGAACCATCTTGGTACTGTCAAAAAGTAACGTGAACAGGAAGTACTAAATTCTTTAGCTTTGTTCTCCAATGTCTTACTGCACCCTAATTCTAAGCAGGTTTCTGTATGTATGTGGGGAATAAAAATGTCAAAATTAAGTATACTCAAAAGAGTCATGCATACAAAAGATTTGTGCTGATGATGGACCCACAATGCAATGCACAAAGGAAAGGAGTTACTGAAGAGAAAGTTTACGTTTAAAAACTAAGTGCATTTTAATATAAAGTATAAAGCGGAGACTACCAACAAGATTAATAGTCTGTCAAACTGCAACAATTAATTGACTGATTGTTTCAACCCTAATTTCTGGTTTGATGTTTGTTCAGAGGAGTAGAATGAGAGGCTAAACTGTGAACAGAGGTCCAGTGAGGCGCAGGCATGTTTTACAGCACCAGGCGCCTGAAATGAGACAAATCTATTTAAAAGAAGACACATTGCTGCTACACTGCAAGGGCAGATGAATGGACATTGCTGAGATGAAAGCCACAGAACATGCGCCTCGGCGTTGTATTGTAAATCAAAGTCCAGTTGCCAGATAAGCATGGCAATTTTAGTTAGGCAGATAACCAAGCGAGAAACTGAGCTGTTTGGAGAGATGCCACATTTGGAAAAATTCATCAGACAAGTGGTGGGATTTGCAAAGAATACAGTAGGGAGAGAGGGTGGGCTTTGGACCACTGATGATTCAATCCCTGTCCATGCAGATAACAGCCAGCGACAGCCATGATAAACAAAACGCCCTCTGTGCATCAAAGGAGGTCTGATTTTCACTTCTCGCTGATATGAAAGAGATCGGTAAGATCAGGAAAACGTCATCGCGGGAATCTTGAAGGACTGCACCAAGCCCTAAGCGTGAAGCTGGTTTAGAGGGAATACGACAGAAAAACATGGAATCCATACAAATATATAGAGCTAGATCTTCAGGCTTAGGCATAGAGAGGCGACTCCCATCTCACTGATGTAGGCGGTGAATGCAGCAGACATGAAATAGGCGATTTGTACTTTCTTGACCCCTGGTCATTTCCTTCTCCTCCTCTCCTACTTTGCGGCCTTGGTGTTTTGTCTAAAATGGGGGCTGAAAAGCGAGCTCAGGGCCCTACTGACCTGAACATTGCCTTCATTTATCACAGACCCTTGAAAGCAAAGCAATCTAAAACTCAAAGATTAAATTGAAAAACCTTTGAAAATAAGGCGCGATAGGGTAAAGCTGCGCAAGAAGAAGACAAGATTAAAATATGTCTGAGATATTACTGAATTACTACCCAGCTTTTTTTTCTGCACAGAACAACTTTTAACTGCTTCATTGTCTCTATAGCTCTCAAGGGGTAGTTGTATCATATCTATACAAGTTAGGACTTATCCATTAACATTCACTACTATTTGACGACACCGATGAGAGGGTAAGATGGCCTAATGGCACCTCAAACCATCAAGGTGATCATATAAACTCCAAAGCCAGTTTATAGTCGACTGTAAAACATTGTGTGTTGTGTAGTTTTAATGTCTATTTAGTCCTGGATACAGCATTAAAGCTAAATGGCTTGTAAATATCAAACAGCATGAATTAACAATTACCTTCTAAGCATTTTGAACCGAGGACGGCATTTTAGAGCAGCAGAGTGAACAGTGCACAGGGAGAGATTACAGTTCTTCATCAGCACCACTGGCATTTCACAGTTATTGCTTTAAAGGTTTAGTCCACCCAAATGACCAAAAATATATATTTTCTCACCTACATCGAGCAATATCTAACCATGCAGATATGTTTGGTGTTATGTGCAGGCTGTTGAAGATTTCCCAAAACGATGGAGGTGAATGGAACTTGGTTTTGGTGCTGACTGCAGTTGTTTTGCTCATAACCTCCGCCAAGGAGGTTATGTTTTTCGGTTGGATTGTTTGTCTGTCAGCAGGATTAAGGAAACACTCCTGGCCCGATTTTCATTAAACTTGGTGGAAGTGTGTAGGCCAAGGAAGAACCCATTATATTTTGGAGCAGATTTGAATCACCAGGCGGATAAACAATTTTTTTTTTTTACTTTTGTTAACATTGCGAGATAAGGCATGGTCTTGGCGAAGGTCTGCGCTTTCTGAGTGCCTTTCTCCTTTCTTCGTTTTGATATGTTTTAAAACATAAAATGTAGTTTATGCCAAGTGCAACAAAAATATTCGAAATATTTGAAATATTACGGAATAATATCTCCAAACCTATCCCAAATAAGCACCTAAACTATATGCATGTCTAGATACAACTATAGGTCATTGACTACAATACATATTTTAGTATTTCTCATAGTATTAAGTGTCAGCTCATGTGGTACTTGGGAAATTGGAGGATTAATGGTCAGATGCCTTCAAGGGCTGGTGCCTTTAAGGTCATCATTAAAACCATCTAATACAAAGTCCTCTTTGTTTCCTGCTCTTGTCTTCTCCAGTCATCTGAGCTGTCTTTGGGCAGGCGGCCTTATCGCTATCCTCCAGCTTTCTCTCCTGCGCAGTCTTGTGGACACTTAGCTCGGCAGCAGATCACAGGGTTCCTACATGAATTATATGCACTTCAAAGAAAATCAGTCGTGGACGTGAGGCGAGATGGTATCCGAGGTGCCCTGCGTGCTCTCGATGAGGAACGGTGACTGAGGCTGGTTCGAAAAAACGTCTCAGAAATTCAGCCATTCATTTCATCACCAAACCCTGCCAAATACTCCTGTGTCATCCATGCTGTCTTGCAGCAGCAGCAGCAGCAGCAGAGGCATTGTTGGCTTTTAAAGGTCAAACCGCTCGGGATAAGAAGGGTCTCATGTCATACGGCCGCTCCTTATCATACACTAATGGCAGAATTTGTAAAAAAAAGAAAAAAAAAAGAAACCTCAATGCACATTTAAATCACATCTACTCGGATAGACAAGTATGTACATATTTGATTGGCAGTGAAAATATCAAGAGAAGACATGCTGTTACACATACGCTGCATTTCCTCCCTGTTTTTTTTCCTCCGTCTCTCTGCAGGTAAACACTGAAAGTCAAATGGCCTGTGGCACTGTTCAAAATGAATTAGTGTTGAAGGCCTGGTGCTGTGAATCTCTGGCATTTTATAAAAGGTCTGTAGCACGAAAGAGACCACCTGAGAGTCAGCCTGCATTCAGGAAACAGCATTCAGAGTGCACACACTGATCAAAACAATTCTCTCTCTTGTATATGAATGAACAATCGTTTTTGTCCATGTAAAGTTCACATAAATGTTTACAAAACAAACCAAGCTTATAATCAGTTCGCTGTTCCTGCCGATGTGGTGCAGCAGCAGCAATGACAGAGTATCTAGTCAGGCAGAAATCAAACATTAACACAGGCCGAGGTAGAATGGGATGTCTGCTGGCAGCCAGGCAGAGGTGCTGAGATAAGGAAACGTGGACGGACCTGCAGGGCCAGGAAATACAGCGCAAACAACTCGCAGGTGCTGACTGCAGACATCAGCGTTTGAGCAACGACTCAACGGTGTGATCAGTTTTCTTGTCATAGCAGATAAAACGGCTGTGATTGGTTTCAGCAGGAGGTAGCGAAAATGGTTCTTTCTGTTCTGAATTTGAAATGAGTTGTTGTTGGACAGGCAGCTTTCCACAGGTCTGTACTGATTGCGAGTGCTAGAAAGAGAGGATAGGAAGTGGGGTATAGGGAAGCCGCACTTACACACATGCAGCACACATACACACTGAACAGATGATGTGTTGGGTTGCACAGACTGAGAGAGCTGTCCTTGGGAGGCTAATGTCCCGGAGATCCTTGGGGGCTCGGTGGCCAGATGTTTTGCTTTGCCTGAGTTTTGGCCCCAGTGTCCTGTTACAAGCAGCATCCATCACGGTTCAACACACAACAACTCCCTTACATTTACATGGCAGGTTAATTTGTCTCTGAACTGACAACTTCTGCAACGCACATTAATTTAATGGTGTTCTTTCGGGTAGGATCTCAAGGAGGAAGGTAGCTACCACAGACTTTCGAGTCTTCTGTAACTGTACAATTTAGCCATTTGCCGTAATTCTAAATCCAGATCAACTACGAAAGAGCAGATTCAGGGACCCTCTAGTATTCAGTTTAACTACCAGAGCATCTTGTCACTTCATAATATAAACAATCTGCCATCTCTCAAGGATCTGCATGCCTCCAGGAAAGATTGTGGCCGATCCCCCTCCCCCCGGACACAAAGTGTTTGAAGCCCTCCCCGCTGGCAGGAGGTTGCAGTCCATCAGGACCAAAACCTCATACTACAACAGTTTCTTTCCCTCTGCAGTCAGCCTTATTAAAAGGCCTCACGACCCTATTGACAGATTCTCTTAATCCTTCATCCTGGACTATATACCTGTCCTCTGCACATTCTATATATCCTGAACTTTTGCACATCCCTCAACATTTTTGCACATCCTGCACTAATCCATACAGCCTCTTCTTTCTAAAATGTTATACACATATTTGTTTCTGTATTTGTTGTTTGTTTATTTCATATTAATGTTTAATATGCTCATGTATGCACCAACAAACAAGGCAAATTCCTTATAAGTGTTACTTACTTGGCAACAAATCCCTTTCTGATTCCAATTCTGACAAAGATAAACGCGTTAAGAAAATGAATTAACTATGAAACTCATGCAGAACACTGGCTTGTTCCTGTGTTCTCAGCACGTATAAGCCCTCTAACAAACAGAACAACTTATCCTAACATGTTCCGGTCATTGCAGTAACAACAAAGCACCCAGAAAATCTTTGTGTGTTTGCTGCAGCTCTGACCGTGGCTCGGACAGGGTTGTGTTGGCGCAGAAGGAAGGATTAACTCCCATCGGCCTCTCTCTCTCTCTCTCTCTCTCCCTCACCTGCCCTGCATGCCTAAAGAACACAATCGCTCTCAGAGTCGGTTCGCATCGCTGAGCATCGCAGGGCTGCAGTCCTGAGTCACACGTTCAGAGGGCGACAGCAAAAAAAAAATAAATAAATAAAAGGGCGACAAATTTACTGACAGAATATTCTGGAGGAAGAAACTACTCTGTGACGCTTTGTATTAGCCTTTAAATATATATAGTCCTCAGCCCTTTAGTTATATACTCCAGATATTTCAATATAGTGAGATATGCCAATATACAGTATAGGCAGATAAATCCCACAAAGGTGAGATACCCTTCAAGATATAATTCCATTTGTGTACAGGTGTACAGTATAACACTACCATACTTCAGCATATAGTGTAATATAAGACCAGAATACAGAAAGCCTCTACCCAGGACACAAACAAGTGCAGAGGCTCCCTGGTGGCATCTTAATGTGGTGATGGGTTCACGTCAAGGGTAAAGAAGGACTGAGCTGCTGCAGGATGTGTAGTCCAGGAAAGACATGACAGAAAAACACTCAAAACCTGTTTCAATAATACATGAGGGTGGATCTATAAAAAGGTGTCAACACATTTGTTACACTGAAAGCTCTCTATGAAATGATAAGAGGGTTGAGATGGCCATCTGTATCAAATCCACCTGCATTCTAACACAATACACACTCTTACATTATACTGCAAAAACAATGGCATGAAGAAAATCACACGTCAGCAAGCTGTTTGCCAACCAGCGTGATTCTACGAATCTTCCCCATTTTCCCATGGTCCCATTATTCTTAAAACTGCCCGGCACATCGGACCTTCTTAACAGCAGTCTTAAAGAGCTCATTAGATGATTATACACAGATTTATTCTTAATTATTATTTGCTTAATCTATTAAACAAAGGGCATCGGCAAGGACAAACATTTATACAATTACGGCTGAAATGAACATCCTATGCTTCACGCCAAATAATGTAATTACAGTTATTAGTTATGATTATTAGTCTCAATGATTTAATGAATAACACGTGTCACAGCACTTTTTGAGGTTGTTACTTTGATTTTAACTTCACATACAAATACAAAGTATTGGAGTGGCTTCAGGCAAATTTGTCAAACACTCACATATTTAGTCGTGCAAGAATAATTTGGTCAACAGCAGACAAATGTTTTTGTTTTTATTTAAATATATCTTGATTCATTATGTTTGCAATTTACTCTTCTTTTCTACTTTTTAGTTTTATTTATGTATATAGTTAAATATGTAAATATGTGTACTTTTAGTTGTTCTCCAAGGGTACAACTTTGTTGTCATCGCTGCCTTGTGTAAATTCTCAAAGGCCAAACATGTGACAGCTGAAACTGGCCAATCCTGGTGGGGTTGCCAGCTCCATCCTCTGCACCAGTCTGCTCCCTGCAGTTCTTGGAGGCTGTTGCTTTGCCAGATCAAGATGCACCATGTGGAGCGAGCCCTGGTGGGATGAAGCGTTGCCAGATATGTGTCTGAAATCTCAAGGGTTACTGAGGTTGTCAGTTATGTGTCAGAAATCTCCAAGGGTTAGAAAGGCTTGCCAACTCGGTTGCCGGGTTGCCAGCTCTCCGTCTCAAGTTGCAGGCGTTAGTAGGTTGAAAGATATGCACCAAAGGCTCTCAGTCACAGTTGTGAAATATGAGCTCTGAAGCGTGCCGCACATTGTAAGCTCCTGAAGCACCAGCAAGGTTTGTTCTAGCTCCATAAATAAAAGTAGGGATGCACCGAACCCAGAGTTCGGTTCGGAATTCGGCAGAACTTTGGGCTTTTTGACGCAGTTCGGGTACTGCCGAACGTTAGAATTGTTTTCGACCAAACCGAACGGTACCAAAGAGAAGTAACGAGAGACGAAACTCGAGAAAAAGAGGCGAACGTTGTGTTGAGTTTCTGCTCTTGCCAAAGAGTATAGAAGTAACAAGAGGCGAAACTCAATAGAACGTTCCATTGCAAACAAACGTACCCATGACAGAGCTGCAGCTCCGCCATCTTGGACTGAACTATCTTGTTACTTCCTTACTCTTTGTAGAGTTACGTGGTCGAAGTAATGACGTAGTTGGAGCTAGACGGAATGCAGTAGCCACCTAGCAACGGCAGTAGGCTGTGAGAAAGTGAAAATGGAACTTGTGAGCAGAAAAAGTGTCGTTTGGCAGTACTTTCAGTCAAAAGAAGGCAATTCAAGTCGAGCTACATGTTCAATTTGCAATGCCGATTTGTCTCGTGGTGGCAAGGGCCCTAAACAATACACAACATCGCCGCTGTTAAGACATTTGCGTATGAAACATCCAAAATAATACAAGTTGTGCATGAAGGAATCTACAGACAGCAGCCAAAATGCAGCAACTTCAGGTATGGCAAAGGAAGGACAGTCACAGCTAAAAACTTGTGTTAACCAGACAGTGCCTCTCCCGGGATGTCAGCTGTTCTCTCTGGAAATGAGTCTTCCTACAGCGGGAGCGGAGCGACCCTACGGCCGGCTGCTGCTCATTAGCTAACGATAGCTTTCTAATTTCACCCACCCCAACATGCCTTCATCATACACTGGTCAGCAAAAATTGCAAAACAAAATTGTCACTCATCTGGCGATAGCGATGTACTTTCCTACGATTAGAATAGAGCGTGGGGGTAGCCTACTTTATGGGATTATAAATCTAAAAGGCTAATATTTTGGATATTGGTTGGATCTTGAGATAGGGTAAACATAGGCCTTGTCAAAAATAGTTTTTCCCACTTGTGTGCCAGGCATAATGTTGCCTATTCTTTTTTATTTTTTACAGTTAAAATACAATGAAAAATGCAATGCTGTTGATGCTGTTTACTTCATTAATGTGTTTACTGTGTTAAGAATGGGAGTAGGGTTCGGTTCGGGGTTCGGCAGAATCTTAACCAGTGGGTTCGGTGTTCGGCAGAACCCCAAAAATCTGGGTTCGGTGCATCCCTAAATAAAACTATGTTTGACGTGGAAGAAGCAGAGTTGTGATGATATTTTCACAATGAATGCTTTCAAGGTTGGTAGAGTTCAAACAAACAAAGAAGGCTTTGTCCCATGACGTATTGTTTAATCGAAGCGGAGCATGAAACATTTGCCTGTCTAAGCCAGCGGCTTATTAAAACTTTAAATTAAAGCGGTTTGTACAGTGAAGCCTTATTTAACAATGTGCAATGTAAGCATTCTTTGGTTAGGTTACTGCTGTGAATATATCATTCCATCAAAGCATGTGATGAACAAAGACCAATGATTCATGTGTTTGCTTGTTTTGGCAATTTACTTTCTTTTGCTTAATTACTGTGACGATGATTTTACAGATCATGTTTGCATACATTTTCCTGTAAAGCATGGACCAGTGGAATGTGACAAGCTTTGCAAGTTGTTTTATCTCTATTATTTTAATTACCTTCATTACTGACCAAGCTCAACTCAGACAGAAGCAGGAACTTTGTGGCTCTGTTTGATTTCATTCTTTAGGACCATCCAACAAACACACCTAACCTAATGTACACAAGCTGCTGCTGGTTGCAGCCAAGAATAGAGGCTCATACTGTTCCAAGAGCTGTGTAAGGATATTTTTAAATGCAAATTGTACTTGGTATTGTAAACCGATCCACTTAGAATAGGGTAAAGGCTTTTTCTTTTCCCTTTTATTCATTTCACTGTTCTTATTTAAAGCATGCTGGGTTGTTTCACACATGTAACTTTGCAGAAATAGAGGGTAAGACACACATAGATGGTTCCAGGAAGCTGCTGTCAAAGGGGGACACAAGACTACAAGGGTACATGTTCTAACAAGTCTCACACACACACACACACACACACACACCTTAGACACCCAAGCGGCTACAGAAAGCTCTTGTTGACGAGCCAAGGGAGAGAAGAAAAATCATTATTGTGATGATTGACTTTGCAGCAGGATGGGCTTGACCTTGAGCAACTGCTTTTTTCCTCCAACTCAAAGAGCAAAATCTAGAGACCTGGGAGGATGTGCGCACCTCTTCATTCAAAGCAAATCCCCACGCTGACCTACAAATCACACATCCTGTCAGTCTGAAGACTTTAACTTATCCTCGGTAAAGAAAAGCAGTGGCATTCAGCTTACACAGGATAATGGAACTTCTGCACACAGAAAACCTTGCTGTTGTACTGTAAGCTGTGTAGTCGGGAAGCAGCCATAACGTGCAGTATGTCTCATCATCTGCTACAGGTGATGATCTCCTGTGTTACCCACACTGACCTGCCTGGTCTTGTTCATTCCAGTCAAAGATTAGTGTGTAATAGTCTATATCTACGACGTTTCATTTCTGGGATTGCTCCGGTTCCGCCGGAAATTCCTCATTTCAGCCGGATTTCCCTCACCTCTTGCATTCTTTGGGTTTGCATTCTAAACTCTACTAAACTACAAACTAGTCTGATCTGTCCAATCTGAGTTTTCTGTTGCCCAACTAAAACAACCTTTGAACGTACACATGTTCCACCAAAACAAGTTCCTTCCAGAAGGCTATTTTCCATAGCCACCGTGGCTCCGTCTGGCGCTTAGCACCGCCCAAGACAATTGTGATTGGTTTAAAGAAATGCCAATAAACCACAGCACGTTTTTCACCCATCATGGGATGCTGTGTGGACTAACCAGACCCTCCCCCACAGCGCTGTGGAGGAGGGTCTGGCAATGCGAGACTAAGTGTGTAATAATAAATAACCGTTTGACTGAAACTAGCACTGCAACTAACAATTATTTTGTATTTTTCATTAATCTTTAGATTTTCTTGAAAATGTTAGAAAATTATGAAAAATTCATGTTAGAAATTTGCCGTCCAATGTCTGTCAATGTCTTTAGACAGCAGTCCAAAACCCAAATATATACAATAAATGCAAATACTCTAAAGTTTAAAAGAACAATGTGGAGTTTTCAACAACTAGTGGCGCTCCGGTAGCCTAGAAATCTAGATGCAACCTAGTGGCAGCAAATTTATTTTGCAGCCAGGGGGGGTCTAGGCACTCTCCGTTGGCTTGCGAGCTGGAAAAACCAAACTCTGGTCAGGCCAATCACATCGTGTATAGAGTCGGTGGGCGGGCTTATGGCTGCTGCTGCTGGGAACAGCGGTCTTCTGGAAGACTTGGAGTTAAGCTTTTCTTTGAGAAAAGAACAAAGAACAGCACTGAAGTCATTTTTAAAAAAAGGAAGATGTGTTCGGAGTTTTGCCGGCCGGATACGGCAAAAGTTTAATCTATCAACTAGCTCCGCTACCTTCTTCGTTGCTCTGCCTGGTTGCAGCGCTATCCTATTGCGTGCAGAGGCAATCTGAAAGACAACCATTTATCCCGCCCCTCGGATTGAGCCCTGTCAATGTTGAGTTCCCAGACCCAACATTTTGATGTGGGTCTGGCTTGTCAGACCGGCGCTCCAGAGCAATGTTGTGATGAGCTGGTGCCTGTTTTGTTTGTATCTGGTGCTGCCCTCTACAAACACACACATAAGGATGCACATGTTCAGTGCATGGATGCAGGTCACACAATACACTTTCCTGCTGACTGTCTCAAGCTACTGTACAGTGCTGCACTGATTGAAAGTCGGTGACGGTAATGCACTAATAAACTGCATTACAGCAGCGAAATGTGGAAAAAAGACCACTATCTGTTAAATATTCTAAAAGTCGTCTGCAAATGTTTCATGAGATATTCATTTCAACACATCTTTTAGGCCTCAAGGATACACACGATGGGGAGACATTTAATTTGAAGATAATGTTTATGTATGAGAAGACTCCACGGGTTACTTTTAACCATTCATTGTTTTTGGTTGTTTTTTTACTAATGAAGGAGGACCCTGGTGCATAATCAGTAGCTCATTTGCACTTTCCATCAATTGTTCTTTCACCTGAACCAACAGTCCACATCACAATAATACCTTGTCTACAGTAAGCTGCAGTGATATATGCTGCAATGATAACCCTTGGATGCATAGGGAAATAAATTGTAGGTGAAAATCACTTATGTTGTGTGCAATCGGTTTACACTAAATACAACGGTCTGTTGAGTTCTGTCTTGTAAAATGTAATGCTGTATTGGTGCAACAAAATGTTGGATTTATAGAGAAGCCTCGTTTTTCCCTTCTGAAGGACTTCACACCTCAGCCTGATGCTACCTGACATTTTGTGCTATTGCACGCCACTGAAGCTGCGCTGAAAATATCTCAATACAAAGTCTCACATTCTATGTTTTGCCAGTTGTCGCCAAGAATAAGACAAATACACCAAACAACAGTATTAGGCCAAGAAATACACGCCACTGGCTGCTCTTTCCCCAGTGTTTTATACCCTCCTTCCTCCTGTGGCCTGATTTTTGTTTTGTATGTTTGTGCATGTGTACACTTACATAGACACACATAAATGAGAGCCTTGTAGACATAATATACTGAGGAACAAGGTGTTTTCTCCCCACACAACACAGACACAGACACAACATCACAGAGGCACATCTGCATCCACAGCCACGGGAGCATGTCTATACTAATCAGCTGGCGTCATCTGCTATGAGCTTGGCTCCAACCCGACAGGGAATCCTAGCCTACAAAAGCTGCTATTTATATCCCTCCCAAGTTCTTCTACTGCACGTCCCTTTCATTAACACTGATGTTGGCTTACCCAGACAAAAGTCCTTAATTAAAACTGGGATCTCGGCAGCTAAGCAGCCGGACATATTACGTGTTCTCACATTGTGTAATCTGTAACACCTCAGGGTTGAGTAGGGTGAAGAGAAGGAGGCGATCTAAACTGACTTGGAACCTATAGCATGTGAGGAGGGCTACCATCAATGATTCATTAACAGAGTAATGGCAGCATAAGGCCTGAATATAGACTAAAGCCTCCTACACGTGACAGGCGGCAAAACCACTTTGCGCCGGCCGTTCCATTGATTTTGTTGGCGTCGTGCACCACTCAGATTTGCCGCTTTGCGCTGCACTCAAAATTCAAATTATTTCAACTTTGACATAGTTGCCGCTGACCTTTCAAAAGGGCAACCAATGAGATAACAGCATGTCGTTACTTGGCAAAGGGAAATAGCCACCCTTGATGAAGAATACCTGCGCTGCGCTTTGCTCTCTGCGCTGTCCTTTTTAAGGTATAAGAATTCTATTTTCTATTTCCACACGTAATCTTCAGGATCTCTGGATTATGAAACTGTATAAAGCATCATTACGATGATTGAGATTGAAAGTAGATCAAGGACTGACAAAAACAACTTAAAATCTGTGTGCTCCGGAAATCATCTCTTCCTATATTTGATTCCATTTCTACTACACACAGCAACATTTCTCTGTATTGCACTGATCGCTGCAGAGAATACATTTATCTTCTGTTCTTCCTGAGCGAGCTACAATCATATGATAATGCTGTGGATGAATGCCACAGATTAAAGATGCACATTTCAATCTGAAAGACTTGAATAACAGATTTTTATGAGGAGAATTCAAAGGAACTAAAAGCAATCAGATAAGCGGCTCATAATGACACGTCTTGATGGAGCGTGTTTTTTATTTATTTTTTTATCGAGGCCGCTTCGAGGTGGAGTATCCTCCCATCTCATCTATGACTACATTTGCGATGCAGCAACACACATCACCTTGGAAACAAGTATTCTTTTTCTCTGAGCATTGTTACCATAGTAAAGGATGTGACCTCTCCCCTTTGGTGTGCTGCAACTGTTGCACGGTGCAGAAGATAAAACGGATTATTCCCTTCACTGACAGTCAGTCACCACTGGCCTCACAATCTTCAAATTGATAAATAAATGTAAACAAGTGATTCATGCTTGAAATTTTGGGGAATCTATAAAAAGGTGACCGAGAAATAGGAAATTCTGCAGAAAAAAATCTCACACGACACACAACTCGATCGGTTCTACATCACGGCAGCTAAACTAGCGGCCTGTTCTCATGAACCATTCGTTAAAAAAGCTACGAACAGTTAAGCGCTGTAATTCGTAAGCATTTCTTTTGCTGTATTCACTACATTGACGGCCGCTGTATAAGAACGTGGCTGGCCGCGTAGGGAGGAGGTCGGGGTGGACGGGTGGGCGTTAACATACAGGACTTTCAAGCCAGAGAGCGGAGTACGCTTCCCGGGGAAAACTAAAGCCTTTCACCCAGGAAATGCATGTTCCTTAGGAGTGTTTTAATCCAAACCACAATGTTTTTCCTAATCTTAACTAGTCGTTTTGGTGCCTAATCTTAACTTTCGTCATGGCAAGACACTCATATTTTGTGGAATAAATTTAACCGTAATGTCCGCCAAAACGACCAGCAGCTCGCAGTGCTTTGTACCCGGCTCAAAGTCACCTATTTTCGGGTTAAAAAACATTCAACTCCCGCTCGGCGTTATGGACCTTGTAGCCAGCCGGCGTCACGCGACCAGCCGGCGTCACGCGACCAGCCGGCGTCACGCGACCAGCCGGCGTCACGCGACCAGCCGGCGTCACGCGACCAGCCGGCGGTCTCCTAATTTCGCAGGATATCATATGTTTTGGTGTACATACATTTTCATACGATATCATACGGACCCGTTCATGAGAATGCATTGAAACTAGAGCAGTGGTTCAAATCCTTTTTAGCTCAGCACTTCTTAATTTTAAGCAATGTCCTCGTGTGGCAAATATTAATGGATTATAGGGGTGGAAAAAAAAAAAAAATCTTAAATTGTATGTATTGTGATTTTTTTGCGAAACGTTTTTACAATTGATTTTTTTCCCTAATCAATATTATAATTTATTTTACCAATGACTCACCTAAATATTTTCTGTTTATACGGTACCACTGCGACTACATCATATCCGTTTCCAGCAAAACAGAGTGAAAGAAAATGCAGAAAATACATTTTATATACTTCTTTACAAATGAAATAAATGTCAAACTGACATGTGACGTGCAATTTTATTTTTTTAAAAACAATTAGTTTTAAGAAATTGTCTCATGATATATTGTCTCTAGAAGTGTATCATTCAGCATTTGTTTTTGTTAAAGAAGGAAAAGAAAATTGCAATACTCAATACTATCGAATCGCAATATTCCTAGAATCGCAATGAATGAAAATCACAATACAAATCAAATGTATCGTAAAATAATCGAATCAGGACATAAGCATATCGCCAACCCTAATGGATTATAACCATGTCACCCAAAAGGTGATTACCGATGATGACATAAAGCTTGAGGATATTTTCACCTAGTAGAGATTAACAATGCTTTAAATCCTGCCTCCTATTATCAGGGAAAACCAGAGCATACCATTTGTTTGTTTCCTTGGAAACTGTTGTTTTTGTGCCACCCACGTGTGGAGTCACATTCTCCACTAGCAAAAAGCAGTTATCAGTTACATTTGCAAAGACCTTGATTTAGTCCTGGTACTTAAATTAATTACAAATGAGATCAAAACAACAATCGTCACTCTGAAAATACATAAAATATTCTTAGGAAAACTGAATGTTCCTAATCTGAAGGGGACATTGAAAGGCTGTATTCAGACAAGTTAAGGATTGTCCGTTTTGTCAGGAGACTAATGTTACTACAAAAATTCTAAGTAATACAGCAATGTATTACATTAACTACAGGGAAAATAATCAGGCTCATAACAACGGAGACCGCTAGCTGTTAAGAGGAGAAAAGAAGACAGAAGGTGAGCATAGACCCTCATCTCTTTAAATATTTCATGCCCATATTAACTGTGAATATCCATGTTCTAAAACTGGCAACCCTGTTGGACCCTTCATCCTCCAGATGTCCTCATATGTCGGCTACTGGGGAGTATATTTGGATTTTCTATATGAAGAACTACTGTGCACCAGAAGATGGACATTGATGTGCATTGTGGTATTTAAATATACATAGCCACAGGTGGAAAAACACACTGTAAAAATCTCCTTCGTATCAAGTCATTTTTCTCTGTATCTGTGTGTTTTTTTTCTTCACTCAAGTAACAAAATCTGCTGGTGCAGTATGAATATTTTAAAGCCATAACACCATATTATGCAAATCTTCAGGTTCACACTTGTTATTTGGGTTTCTACCAGAACATGTTTACATCCTTTCAAAATGCATTATTTTTGTCATACTGTCTGTCTGAACATACCTACTTTCACCATCTGTCTGTTTCTCTGTGGATTGAGCGTTTTGATACTTTCACAGTATTTATATAGCACCACGACCTGCTAAAATATTAAAAAAAAAACTTTACTTTTTACAAAATGGACCGTTAATATGTTTCAAATGCCAATTAATGTGTTGTTTCAAATGGTTTCTATATTTTTCTTGATCCTAGTATAACAACCAATTTTTTTTTTTTTTAAATGACGTTAGGATTTAAATATAGACCGAAATGTAAAATACTCTTTGTAAAAAGGCGTGGTGATGCAATACTACCTTCTAGGGTAAAAGAGTGTGTTTAAAATTACCAAATGACTCACAAGTAATGAATAATATTAACATTTTTTGTAATGAGCTTGAAACTGATTGTGCTTCCTAACCTAGATTTTGTTTTGTATTATTTTCTTTGATTTGATGATTGTTGCTTTGATCTCCAGATTAATTCAGTACATTCTGCGGAGAAGGTTGGTTTCTGCAGCCGACTTCAAACTTGAAGCACCCTGAAGAGAAATCGAATGACTTATACATTTGGTCAGCAGTATGAGCGCGGTGAAGAGTGGAGAAAGCAAACATTGGAGGGGGGTCCTTGAACGCATTGTGTGGCCTTATTTTCATTAGGCAGGTTCCAAACCTGCAGTAGGAATGTGTGACAGTGCTTTGGCGTGTTTGTGTGCCACTAGTGCTTGCCAAGCATTACTTACTATGTGACTGCCTTGAGATAATAGAGCCACTGAATCAATGTTTTGTTAAATACACTGGAATCCATAAAATGGGAAGCACTGGACATGTAATGAATAGCAATTGCACCGCCCGCTCACCCCTACATGCTACTCAGACACTAAAGCATGCAGCAGAGAAATCCTGTAAGCAACAATACGACCTGCCTTTGTTTCTATCTTTCTTCACTGGCACAGTAAAGGTTATGATCAGCTTCGGGGCTCGTACTAAAAGGGAGGAAGGGGGAGAGGAAGTTCAATACTGTGGAGACACACGGTGGAGAAGTCGTGCATCAACTTGATGTTTTGTTCCACGGGGGCTGAGAAGATCCTATCGGCTGCTGCTGCTGTGCAGCCACTGCACACACTGCAAACAGACTGGCACCATTTTAGCCTCCATACATGATTATTAATCTATCCCTGTAGCAGCATTGCACAACTGTGGTCAATAATGTTAAATCCTGAGTCCCTTGACCCTCAGAGGGGACAAAGAAACAAAGGAAATGTGTTTTTTTACAGTGTGGTTTTGCTACTTTTATTTGAGAAAATGATTTGAATTATTCCTTCACCATTGACTACATACAGATGGTGTTGTGCAACAAAAGTGGTCCGTACACCTCTCTACCTTTGGGGAAGATTCAGTGATAAGTGTTCTGGATGGAACGAGTAATGGCAGATTCCCTTCAGCTGTTACCTTAAACGAGTTCAAGATTAAAAAGATGTAAGTCTGCAATTCATTTGACAGCAATGGAAAAGTAGTTTAGTGGAGGCAAATCACCAGCAGCACTTCCTCCAGGACACAGCAGGAGCAGTTCGTTCATGCAGAACCAAGCTGAGCCTGCAAATCCAATATTCCAATAGCTCCTCCTTTCCAAAGACAAATCCGTTCAAGCTTCACTGGACTTCGCTGTTGCTGCAGTCAAGGTTAAGAGCCATACAAATTCTGCACAGCAAAACAGATAGGGCCCTATTTTAACGATCTAAGCGCATGAGGCGCCTGCCACAGGTGCGTTTAGGGCGTGTACACTTTTGCTAGTTTAACGGCAGAAAAAAGGGTCCGTGCGCCAGGCGCGTTGTTCAAAAGGGTTGTACTTAGTGTCCTAATTAATTCATAGGTGTGTTTTGGGCGTAACATGCAATAAACCAATCAGTGCCATTCCCTTTAAAAGCCAGGTGCGTTTGTACCTTGGCGCATCGCTATTATGATCGTGGATTTGCACCGTAATATTTTTATTTTTTATCTTTTGCATGTTTGTGTGCTGCTGCACGTCCCTGTGTGTGTAACAAGCATAGTGTGCATGCGCTGTGCACGAGCCTAGGCACATTTTAATAATGTGCATAACAATGAAATGCTGCGTTATAGAAATCTTTAAAAAGATGAAGCTGTCAAAACTAACAGAGGCAGAGGCAATACAACTAACAGCCCCAATTATGGAAAGTGAAATAAGAGAGACCATCAAATCTATGAAGAACAATAAGTCCCCTGGGACGGATGGCTTCCCCTGCGAATTTTACAAGACGTTCATGAACGAGATAACAGCAAAACTTTGTGTGGTTTTTAACTATGCCTTAGGGGAAAATGACCCACCCAAGAGCTGGTCAGAGGCTATAATAACCGTTATTCATAAAGAGGGGGAAGGACCAATTGGAGTGTGGCTCATACAGGCCAATTAGCCTCCTAGGTATTGATGTCAAAAATTCTTAGTTCCATACTGGTACACAGAATGCAAAAATATCTAAAGAAATTAATTAATCCTGAGCAGACTGGATTCATACCAGGTCGGCATAGTGCAAATAATATTAGAAGGGCTTTAAATTTACAGTCATTAGCAAGAGACTATACCCACCCGTCAATGCTTCTTAGCCATGACGCTGAGAAAGCGTTCGACAGGGTCGATTGGGCATATTTAAATTTTACTATGGAACAGATGGGATTTAATGCAACATTTATTAGGTGGATTAATACTATAAACAAGGACCCGATATCAAGAGTCCAGGCGAATGGATATTGTTCTGAATTTTTTGAACTTAAGAAAGGTGTTAGACAAGGAAACCCAGCCTCCCCTATCTTATTTGCATTGGGTATAGAGCCGCTGGCAGAAATGATTAGAAAGAATGACCAAATTGAAGGGATAATAGATGGAGGGGGTGAGATACACAAAATATCCTTGTTTGCAAATGACGTTCTTTTGTTTATTAGAAACCCGGTATCGTCTATTCCTGCACTCATGCGATGTCTGAGGAACTTTGGGGAGGTCTCAGGGTACAAGGTTAACGAAGGGAAATCTGAAGCAATGATGATATCGGGTGAAAGGCCTAAACAGTTGGAAAAGGAGGCAAAATTCAGATGGTCAAGAACGGGCTTCAGGTACATGGGGGTTATCCTGACGCCCAAAAAGACCTGGAAAGATGGGAAATCAGGATGAATGTACTGCCGAGACTGCTGTTCTTCGGTCCCAATATCTACATTTAAATTCCTGGATAGGCTTATTTCTAAATTCATCTGGCAGAATAAAAGGCCCAGGGTACGACTGAAAGTCTTGCAATCATTTAAAAGGGAAGGATGGCTTAGCTTTACCTCATCTACGAAGCTAATACTGGGCTTCACAGTTACGAATTTTGATCAAATGGATTAGGCTTGATAAGCACACAAAATGGGTACAAATAGAACAAAGTTCAAGACACTCCCTTTTATGGAGGCAAGGGTGTGGCAAAAATTAAAGATACAAAATGAATGGGTAATCTATACCCTAAGGGTATGGACAAGGATGAGAAAAATGTTGAACTTGCCACTATTTTTATCTAGGGCAACCAATATAGCTTCCATTAGTGACTTCCTACCGGCAAAAATGGACAGGGGTTTTGTGGGATGGGCAGGGAAAGGTCTGACCACAGTAAATTAACTATTCGAAGATACGACACTCAGGGCTTTTTCACAACTTCAAGCCCAATATGGAATTGCGCTTAACAAATTGTTTAGATATTTTTAAATATGGCATTATTTGACCACACATAAGGAATGGGACAAAATTAAAAATTCAATGTCTAATTTTGAACAGTTTTGGATCGAAGTGGTGGAGGATCAAAAGCATACAAGTAAAATAATTTCTAGTTTATACAACAGAATTTGCTTGGATTTGGCAGATAATACATTAGATGTGAAAAATAAATGGGAACTGGAGGCCGATACCATTATTCCGGAGGATGATTGGGGAAAGTCCTGGGTGTCTTGGCATAAATGCCTAAATAGTCCAAATTGGAGGGAATTTGCCTGTAAGTTGAGAATGCGGTATTTCAAAACACCCTTTGTTATTTATGGCTATGACAAGAGGTCTAGCCCCCTGTGCTGGAGAGGGTGTGGAGTAATTGGGGATTTCTCACCCAAAAATACAAATATACTGGAAGGAGGTAATGAGAGTAATTGGGGAGATATTAGGGTTGAACATATTAGTTGAACCACAGAGATTCATTTTAGGGAACATGCATTTAAGAGGGTTGGGAGAAAACAAATTGTATATGCTCAGAGCTCTGGTGTTAGTAGCACATAAAATTATTACGAGAAACCCCTAGACCAGTGGTCCCAAAAGAGTCAAAGCTGTCAATTGTATGGAAAGTATAACCGCAAAACTACAATTCAGGATGGTTATTTATTTAGAGAGATGGTCGCCTGTCATACAGTATTTGGCTAGAGAATAGTGTGTTGAATTAGGACCGGGGGCTTGCAATTAGGAAAGCAACCTCTCACTTCCTGTGTGTTCATAGTAGCATGTCGATTATTGGGTATATAAGTGCATGTCAATACTACCTGTTTCTGTACCATGTTGTGTGAGACGCCTTGTCAAGGATCTTGTTTTAATAAACGTTAAAAAAAAAAAAGAAAAAAAAAAAGAAAGTCTGCATTATTGACTTTAGACCAGGTTTTTGTTGGTCATTGGCGCGATCACTTTCCGCTACCTCAAGATAGCAATACGCCAAGAATTCACCTGAACACACGTCCCCTGTAAGACCAGCACGCTTATGGGCGCACAGATGGACACAGGTGCATTTGCCATTTAAAAGACGTGGGTGCTGGACGGGAAATCGACAACTCTTCTTAAACTAGCGAAGACACTTGCGTTGGGCTTTGCGCTGCACTGGGCTGGGTGCAAGATAGGGCCCTGATTAACAAAATGGAGGTTAGAAAGTGTGCAACTTTTCTTAAAGCGCGCTCTTGGAAAGTGACAGCGAATAATAATGTGGAGGAGCCTCAGAAAGCAAACAACTCTTTTCATCTTTATTCACAAAAGGCAGCAGCTATACTCACGGCGTACACAACAAGCAGCTATGACTCACAGATACTACATTATGGAAATCTAATTCACTAATTCAAATTTCAATTCTTTTTAACTACGTTGTTTTTTTTGATGTTTTTCCCCCTCATGACAGTGCATTTGATCCTAACAAATGTGAGATGAGTCAGAGCATCGGAGCATCTGTATAATGTTGATTATACAGGTTCTTATGTGGATGTTTCAACATGCTCCCGTGGGCCCAATGGTGACCCCATCTTCAACTGTGTGAATGCGCCACAGCTTAATGACTGAGAACTAATCATTCTGAAAATGAAAAAAGGAAGACTATTGATTGTAGAGCAGTATTTACTATATTCCTGGAATTAAAAGCCCTTTGGCATACATATGACATGATTGATCAGACAAATCAATATCATACTGTAATAGTCATAGTAATAATCTGCAATGTCAGCATTTTGGAGTGCTGCTTGTGTCTATACAAGGATCATTTGACTTGGCTACTGCTACCACTTTCTAGTCATGTCTCTGTTTATGTCTCTGTATAATTTCTCTAATCAACACCAGGAATGACCTACTAGTTCCCTCCCTGATCCATTTCCAGTCACTGCACGAGTGACATGTGGAAACTAGCCCCAGTGGCCTGGTTTAAACTTTGGATGGTGTGTTAATTAATGCACATGGCAAGCCAAATTCTATTATGTATTGACTGGAATAGGAAACTCCATCCCACTCCATTGAAGTCCTCCCATTAATCAACAAGAGCTGAAATATAGATTTTATACACACTGGCATCATTTTCCTGCTCTTAAATCATTCTCTACTGTGCATGATTGACATCAATTACTATACTGAAGCTCATTCACATATTTACAGTACCACAGACAGAGCTTTTACTATGAGATCAGCCCTCATATCGATGCTAGAGTTGAGGTTTGATAACATTCAAACAAATCTAAATCCAATATCATGCTCAAATCTGTTTTTTTAACCAGAATATACATATATACCGGCTATTGTAAAACCCCATTGATTAAGTAACTGCAAGGTAAAGTAGCATTCCTATTATGTTGTTTAACTTTGGCACAAATATGATTCTGATACTATATCACCAAAAGTATATGGACACCATTGTTTAAACAATTTGTCTACTCTTGGTCGGGGGCTGTTTTTCATGGTTTGGGCTATGAAGGGAAAAGCTTAAAGTGATGGTTCGGAGTAATTTACCCTAGGGTCCTTTGCACCACGACCTCGAGCCAAACACCCCCCCAGAAGCTTTTTTTCACCTGGGTCTAACATTGGAGTTAGCGTAGAGTAGCGTTAGCCGCTGAATAGCTTAGCGGGGCTAATGGACCACGTTTGTATCTCTTAAATGACTAATAATGCCCAAAATGATACCAAAGGTCTACACTAGTACAAATAGGTTATGCACTCATAAAACGATGGATTGGAAAGTTTGTAAGTTCACCAGAAGTTTATGAACACTTGCCTGCTCTCTTCTGCTCTCTGCTGCTGCTACCTGCAGTTAGACTCACAGCAGCAACAACAGCAGCAGAGAGCAGAAGCCAGCAGGCAAGTGTTATTTACATAAACTTCTGGTGTACTTACAAACTTTCAATCCAACATTTATAAGTACATAACTTATAAGACTAGTGTAGACCTTTGTATCATTTCGTTATTAGTCATTTAAGATGAGTCCAGTAACCCGCGCGATCTTTCAGCGGCTATAGTACTCTTCTTCACTAATGTTAGACCTAGGTAAGTTGGCTAGCAAATGTTAGAACAGGGTAAATTACTCCGAACCATCACTTTAACTTGCATAGATAGACCTATCTTTACAACGCTGTGTCAGTGCTGCAGAATGGTCTTGCTGCACCCATTATCAGTCTGCAAATAATGCTCTGGGTTGTTTTTAATTCTATTAACTAATTATAATGTGTTGGGCGGCACCAAGTCCAAGATGCAACGATTTTGCACTTATCCTTGGTTTTGGCCATGTAGTGTATTTCGCCATTGCCATGTGCAAATTAAAATTAAAAACAGGACTTCTTGGTTAACTCTTATTTTATTTTTTTACTTTTTTCTGTTGATCAATGGGCATTGTCCTTTTAAAATCGTCTCATTTACCTCACCGCTAACTTCTCAGCATGTCTTCGTCTCTATTACACTAGTGTTTATTGTGAGCTGTTCAATTTGACTTCAAGAACGCACACACACAGACACACAAACAATAAATCCCTGGGTGATTTGCTCAATCTCTGTACCTCTGTGACTTTGTGGTTTATCACAAGCAAGCCCAAACATCAAAGTGTGGGATTGAAACTCCAGCGCTGCGTGAACCACTGCTAATACAGTACTGCAAACTGACGCTCCCATAGATGGGCTTGGTGATGCTGGCAATTGAACTCTGGCTTTCATGTCATATCTCTCCTTTACTCCAATAATTACCTCACATATTAAAGAAAACCATCACTCTCAGGGTGAATGTAAAATGCATGAGAAAGAACTGATTGATTGATTGATTGATTGATTGATTGTGGGCTTGATTGAAAGAGGCTGAAACAGAGGATAGGAGAGGGACGTTTATGGGGCCAGCCATTTCCTCTAGGGATCAGCTTCACTGTTGTCACGATAAAGTCACTTCAAACACACAAAAAATTTCTCTGCACATCACAAGTGCAGCATTGGGATTCTGCGACACCAACGCTCTTGGCTTTCAAGCATCACATTTTCATGAGTTCAAAGGAGCAGTGACAGGATGAAATGAAGTGGAAGCAAAACAACCATTGACAAGAGGCGAAAAAAAAGCCTGCTGATGGATGATAGACAGATCATTATAATCCGCACTTTCTGCATCATGAGCACGGGAAACCACAGCAAGGACTGACGAATATCAAAACACAGAAGCAAACATTTGAGAAGAATGACTGAAGGATGGAATAGTGACATGTTATTTCCTGTCCACTGGACAGCATCATAGAGAAGAGACAGGAAGTTGATCTGTTTGGGGGATCGGCGAGGAAATGAATAAAGAGACAGGGGCACTGCTGCCTTTTTCCATAGGATGACCTGCTATACTTCCAGCTCCCTTATCTCTATTCCCGTCACATCACAAATGCAGTTTCTGTGCCATCATGTATCTCGTCCTAATGGGATGCATGCAGGACTGTATATACCAGCATATATAGGAGAGGATGGTGCATACATAAACAGGGGCTCCCTGGGAGGAACTAGTTGAGTGTACTTACAGAGGACTGTATGGGACTATAGGCAGGCCTCTGCAATTTCCATCCAGGATTAAATTAAGTTGATTTTCTGGTACTGGACCCCTGACCAAACAAACTCCCCCACTGACCACCAGCCCAGTCTCCTGGGAGCTGGTTGGTTAGGCTGCTAATGAGTCTGTGAGTCAGCGAAACATAAAACAGAAAGGTGGAAACATAAATTAAGAGTCAGATAAAGGAAGAATATTTTTTTATTAAATAAATTATTAAATATAAATTATTGTGCGGATTTGATTTATTTGATATATGTCATGGCAGTGTGGGCAGTGCTTTTAGATGAATGGTGTTTGGCTTCCCTTTGTGACACCAGGGCATCCGACAAAGTATTCCTTTAAAAAAAAAAAAAAAAGGTTTGGGGCGACCTCTAGCTCACCCAGTAAGAGCGTGCACCCCATGTAGGCTGAGTCCTTTGCAGCGGTCCAGGTTTGAATCCGACCTGCAGCGTTTTGCTGCGTGTCATCCTTCATCTCTCTCCCACCTTTCCTGTATATCCACTGTCACTCTGAGATAAAGGAGAAAAAGGCCCCAAAAAAGATCTTAAAAAAAAAAAATAATAAAAAGGTTTACTATTCTCACAGTATATGTGCATATGACTTTATATGTGTATCTTTTTTTCTAGTTATGCACTTTGTAAGCTGTGTGTCGGATATAAACATTAGTATCATTTCCAAAGTCCATCTACACAGTTTTTCCACAAAAGATCTCTGGATGAAGGCCTGTCAGTTTTATCGGTCACTACAGTTTCCACATGAAATGATCCAATTCCAAACCATTTTAATGTGCCAAGTGTACTGTAGCTAGATAGATACAGTAGATAGATGGATGGATAGTCACTAAGGAATGAAAGACAGTACTATAGGACTAGCAGCTTTGGAAGTCAGAGTCATAACTTGGCATTCCAGCCAATAAACCCCTGGGCTCCCATACTGAGTATCCCTGATGTTTCCCATAAATACTTATTCAATCACACGAAAAAAAGATAAAATGATCTGATAACCCTTCTAATGACTTCTGAATGGCCAGGGGCAGCAGCCAGTGGTGCTCCCACTTGAAGTTATGAAGTTATTAAAACTGAGTTAATAAAACAACCTGCTGCACCGCTCATGAGATTCATTATACCCTACAGAGGCTCGTCTGCATGCTAAACAATGAGAGGGCTGTGCAGGGTGAACGGAGCGTCTGTGAACAGAGACTCACCTAATACAGTTAACCAATTTGTGCAAGATGCCAGGGAAAGAATCTCATCATCTGTACTTTTTCTAAGAGGGAATTTTCATGAGAAATAAAAGGCGAGGTGAACAATGGTGCTTTTATGAAATAATGACACACTGTCTTCCAGGAAATTTGTGCATGTGGAAGTACAGTAAAATGTAATATGTGCTCTTTAATTGGTGGACAGTCTGTTCTAGTCTTCAGAGTCCCATTACACATTGAATGAGTGATCGGTTATTCTGCAAAACCCTAATTTGGTATTACCAAAAGTTTTTTTCTGACCTTTTATGCAGTGACCGATATAAAGTGTTTTCACAATGGACCGGCAGTGGGACATCTATAAAGCAGTTGTTAAGGAAATGGTACGTCTGCACCCAGACACACGATGAAGAAGCAGACATGGCCAGAATGAGTGGCGATGTGAGGGCGAGGTTTAACCAAATCTCCCACAGATGGGCTCTATTTGTCTGTGACATTTCTGGTAGTCACAGCAGGTTCAGACAGAACATGTGACGGAGGCAGAAATTACCCAAAATTGACTTTGGAACTGAGATTAGGTCAATTTGTGC